>NW_024091886.1:0-18543 GCF_014356525.2 Nilaparvata lugens
AAGTAGGCCTATGTTATTGTGCACTTAGCCATTTTAATTGTTCAAATTGCTACTCGACGCCAGACAACCCAAAAGTTCTCGATGTAATTATTGATACAGTCCACAAACCAGAGTGCTGTTTGAGCCAGCCTCTGTCGAATAAACAATGGTCCAACCGTCCGGAATTGCTTTGTTCATCGAATTTGAATAGGACTTAAGTTTGAAATATTGTCTAATAGGTTTGTCGTTTTTTTTGCCTATTTTATTCTTGGTTTGTTCTGTGTATATGGCTTGTTTTTGTCGTCGTAGATGAATATACGCTTTAATTGTGGTATCCTTAAGAAATTTGGGCTCAATTTAAGTTGGAAATTGAGTAGAACAAGTAATATTTTCGTAAATAATTGTGTTGTAGTATTATTGCGTAAGATTGTTGCATTGGCGCCACAACGCTGGACTGGCAAGTTCGTGTCGATAAGTAGAGAAAGACTTATACGTCGTCTAGCTGTAACAGTAACTGGAACTGTTACTTTTTTCAAAGGATACTTGCAGTTATTGGCATTGATTATTGTCGTTACTTCGTTATTAATAGCAGATATTGTTTGTTCCAATGAGTATCGATACGGTATTATTAGCCTTGTAACCGATCATTTTTACCGAGCATAGTTGAGATGCTGGCTTGGCTTGTATGATTAGATAAGCCAGCCATTGTTCGTTCCATTGTGTCGCCTGCTCTCGTGTTTTCCCTCTTATTCTTGTTTGGTTCTTTGTCTCACTCTCTCGACGAGCGCTCACTGTTATCGCCTTCACTATGAGTGTTATCGAAGATTTGACATTTCAAAGAGATGCATTAATTCGTAAAATAAAACGGATTAATGAAATTGCCGAAGCTGTCGAAAAAGATCCGAAAAATAAAAAAATGAAGAATTTATTGAAAGTTATGGGTGAGCATATCGATCACCACCAGGTGGAGTTCGATGACATAATAGATAAGATGCAGAGCTACTATAACAAACAAAATCCTCGATTGGAAACAAGTGACCTTGAAAATTTGATGAGCCAATTTGATGACACTTTTTTCAATGTCAAGGCTATTCTCGAAAGCTTACCATCCACTCAAACAAATTTGAATATTAGTTCTTCCAATGTAGCTTCTTCACCTACAACTGGAAATATCTCGCCAGTTGCCCTACCTAAGCTTCCTTTAATGACTTTTGACGGCGATTTGGAAATTTGGAGTCAATTTAAAGACTTATTCGAAGCCACGGTTCATAATAATGGTCAAATTGCTGACATACAAAAACATATGTATCTTCGGTCTGTACTGAGAGGCGATGCACTGTCAGTCATTTCTGTAATCCCATTGACAAGTGATCTTCATGCTGAGGCATGGAAATTATTATTGAATCGCTACAATGACTCTTACAATCTGACTGACGCATACTTGCAAGCAATTTTTGATATGCCAGCAGTTAATAAGCAACCAGACTCGCTACAAAAATTCATCACTCATTTAGCTGAGTATATTGCAGCACTAAAACCAATTGGTCATGCAGTTAATGACTGGTCGATTCCGTTATTATTTGTCTTACGTAAAAAACTGACTGAAGAATTGAGAGAGAAGTGGCAGAGACTGCTAAGAAATGGAACAGTATCCGATTTGAAAAACTTCCAAATATTTTTGAATGATGAAGCTGTTATTTTAGAGGCTACTAAATCCACTGATTTATTGGGATCATCTACATCGTCAGAAGCCTCCTCACGTAAGCAGTTTGGGAAATCGAAACCAACTATGGGAAATTACAAGGCTTCAGCTATGATTGTTAAATCGAAATCGGGCGAGCTGAAATGTATTGAATGTAATAATTCTCATGAACTGGAAAATTGTGAAGTGTTCTTGAATCTCAAACCATCTGATAGATTAAAACGTGTAAAAGAATGGAAACTATGTATCGGCTGTTTATTGGCAGGGCACTTTATTAGAGATTGTAGAAGAAGGAAGCCGTGCAGTCACTGTAATTCGCGTCATCATTCGCTCCTCCATTTAGAGCCGAGACAGCCGCCTGTTGAAAACACCAACACATTGGCCGGTAATAAACAAATGAGCAGGGTAGACGTGCACGACGTCGCTGATCAAAGCCATCAGACATTTGTTACTGACTCAGCGAAGAAAGTATTTTCGAACGTGAATAGTTCCTTAGTATTGTTACCAACTGTTAAATTGGGAGTTCGAGGTAATCAAGGCAATTATCATAAGGTCAAAGTATTATTAGATAGTGCAAGCACCGAGTCATTCATTACAAGGCGATGCATGAAAAAACTGGGTTTAGTGGTACAGAAAACACATAGTTTGCCAATCTATGGATTATCTGATACTAAACTGGAAGTGACAGATGAAATTACTAACTGTGAATTTGAAATACCGAACTCCCCTTCATTGAAAATTACTGTGTCGGGAGTCAACAAAATAGCAGCTACAAATCAGATAAAAAATGCGTACTGGGCACATATTGAAGGACTGGAGCTAGCAGATTCTGAATTTTTCCTCTCAGAGGAGGTTGATATTTTATTGGGTGCTGAATACTTCCCCTTCATTCTGACTGGAAGAAAGGTGATTGGTCCAGCGGGTACACCATCTGCCCTAGAAACAGTATGGGGCTACTGCCTGATGGGTAAGGTATCAGAGGAGAGTTCTACTATCTCAAATAATCTGTGCATGTATTCCAATGCTAATTCAGAAGAGTTGGTGAAGCGATTTTGGGTCGTAGAAGAACCACCTAGGACAAAAAAATTATTGGAAAGTGAAATGGCTTGTGAGGAGATATACAAATCAACTGTTTGTCGTTTGAATACTGGTAGATACATTGTAGAATTACCATCCAAGGAAACAAATACGAGGGAGATATCGGGATATCTTGAAGTTAAAACTAATGTCGGAGAAAATGTTACCATGATTCGAGAAGAAGAATTGGGAGATAATTTAGAAGAAGTTCCAGGTAAACAAGGTATAGCCTTCAACAGTTATTTACCGATCAACGGTAATTTAGGGAAAGAGTTAAAAGTGATTCATAGTCCACATGAAATCAAACCAATGGGAAGACCCATACTGAAAAAGGAAATTGGAGAAGATGTTTTTGAAAGGGAGAAACGAAATTTGGAAGAGTTAGATGATGATAGACAGGATAATGTTGAAATAAAATGGACAAAATCCGAAAAGGGAGAAGAAATGAAAGAGTATACTCTAACAACTATGTCGTATGGTGTATCATCATCGCCATTTCTTGCCATTTGTACTACGCATCAGTGTATTGAAGTTCAAAAAGTGCTTTCAAAAATTATAAACATAGATTATATTGCAGCTTGGACTTATTCAACTGTGGCAGTGAGTTGGATTCAGTCTTCACCTCATCGTTGGGCTAGGTTTGTGGCAAATTGTGTAAGTCAAGTACAGGAACACCTGTCTACAGAGCAATTCAGATATGTGTCAACCGAATGTAATCCAGCTGATTGTGCTAGTCGAGGACTATTTCTCAATGAATTAATTGGTAATTCTCTGTGGTGGAATGGGTCTGATTGGTTAGACAAACCACTGGAGTGCTGGCCACACGGTAATGATGATGAAAATTCCATACAGATTGAATTGGAAGCAAGAAAAATTACACTAGCAACACAGAGTAAAGGCTCAGAGGAATCAATTCAATCGGTGAAATTGAGAAATCGATGGAGTTTACTCAAAAGAATTGTATCCTCATTCTGGAAACGTTGGCAATTGGAGTATGTATCTAGTTTGCAAACCCGAACAAAATGGTACAGAAAACATAGTAATGTTAACATTGGACGTATGGCTCTCTTAAAGGAAAGTAACCTACTCCCTCTTCACTGGAGACTTGGTCGAATAACGAAGATATTCCTTGAACAGGATGGAATTGTGAGAGTGGTGGAGGTACAGACTGCAAAAGGAAGTCTCACCAGTCTGTCAATAGGGTATGTCTCCTCCCTATTGATGAAGATTAGGCCTTATTGAAGGGAACTTCAATAAGTTTTAGTGGTTAGTTTTTTTGTTTCTCGTTTTATGTGTGGGAAAGGTTCCCAAGTTGCTTTGTTTCTTGTTTTTATTCTATATTAGTTGTATATAGTCATTTATTTCTCGTCCCATCCTCTTCTTTCCGTGGGCCTCCTACTCCTTTTTTTTAAGTCTCCTCAAGGGCCCCTGAGGAGTGAAGATATTTTCCTTTTTTTTCCTAGTCTCCCTAGTAGGGTTCGTTATAGGTGGTTTTTTGTTTTTTGTTATTGGAAGTTCTTCCAAGGTGGGCGGAATGTTCGGACGTTATGAATGCTTCCCTTTCTTGTCTGGCGTTGTGTGGTGGAGGGGGCAATTATACGGTGATGCGCAAAGCATAATTGTGGCCAGTCGTCGATTGACAGCCAATTGAACAGCTCACTTCTCGTAATGTCGATTTTTGCAAAGTGATCTATTGATTATTTATTGTGATTTATTACAAGTGTCGTCTCGTCTCGTATCGTGATCTGGACCCGGGATCCTGGAAACAAGGAGGATTTGGACATGAAGGTAGGCCTATGTTATTGTGCACTTAGCCATTTTAATTGTTCAAATTGCTACTCGACGCCAGACAACCCAAAAGTTCTCGATGTAATTATTGATACAGTCCACAATCCAGAGTGCTGTTTGAGCCAGCCTCTGTCGAATTTAAACAGTAGGATAGATAATTGAAGTTAGTAGGTCTATCAGCTTGTTTATTAAAGGAAGCAGTAATCCATTGTATTTTTAGGATTAGATGAATAAGAAATCTTCAATATTTCAGGAAACTTGCTTGAATTTTTTTCACAAATTAATGGATTCCCCTTCAAGTTGAATTGGCAAATCATGTAAAAGCTTATACATAATGAATGAGCATTGTCTGGTGCGATTATTATTTCATCAATAACATTTTATTGTCATTAAACACAAAAAGTTGTAACAAACGTCAAAGATACAAATAAAATAAAAACAGTCAGAGTAATTAGTACAACAGAATTGGCATATAGTAATAAATAGCAGTATTCAACAAAAACTGCTATTTATTATTAAACCTTCTCATTCAGTATGTGCGGCTTAAATCTTGTATTTGCGGTTTTTCAATATTTTTTATTGTACTGTTCTCTTTTCATCAATCATTCAATTTTCATCCCTTTTCAAGTTTATAATTGATGTAATATAATTTTTCTATGTAGAATTTTCTTGATATTCAATGTCTGCCACTGTTCTCTCAAGGCCTGACAGAGTTGGATTATGCTAATGGATCAATGAGACTACCAAGTTAATTCCTCTCGAATAAAAAACAAAATACTTTTGTCTTTAAACTAGCATTAATCATTAATCACTATTAATCATTTGCATTGCATTATTGAATTGCATTGTTTGTCACAAATTATTGTTCCAATAGTTTTTGAACTGACACTTTAGTCACCATTTGATTATCAGAAGAATATGGGGACCCATAAGAACATCTGAAGGTTGGTTTATTCGAAGTAATGAAAAGATAAATAACATATACTTGGAAGGGAAAATATAGTACGTTTCATAAAGTCGCAACGGAAGCGCTGGCTTGAACATGTTGAGAAGATGAATAGAGAAAGGTTGCCAAATGCCATATTCGAGACAAGAATTGGAGGCACAAGAAGAAGAGGGAGACCAAGGAGAAGGTGACTGGAAGATGTGGAGAGAGATCTGCGAGTGTTGGGAATTAGGGGGTGGGAGAGAGGTGCTGGTGATAGAGACAGATGAAAAGGAATTGTCATTGAATGGAAGCCAAGGTCCACATAGAACTGTAGTACTAAAGGAAGAAGTAGAAGAAGACTTCAGTCACAATTTAATTCTGAAATTTTTTTTTCTAGGATCGTCAACATCAAACAGAAAAAAGATAATTACCTTCTTGAAGCCAATTTTCGACTTGAGAAAGATAATACAAGTAAGTCCATGATTTCCTTTTATTTTATCTTCCAAAGTAAGTTTAAAATTACAAGCCACTTTTGAGTAGATTTGTTTTGTTCAAAAGCATTGCGTAATTGAAAGTGCTTCAGAATAAAAATTATGAATTATTAGCCGCAAGTCAACTATTATTAAATTTAAGACCACTTCTGCTTTAATATCATGGTCAAGCCATATATAATAATATAAACTTATCATAGTTCCCGTGTTATGTCTTGAACAAGATAATAGTATACACCTTTAGATATTTCGATAGTATTTTCATCAATCAATTTCTACTATCTGGAAGTCAAAAAATAATTTATTGACAGAAATAAGTTTCTTGGAATATGCTATTTGACTTACGCATGTACAACAAATGATATCAGGAATATAGGAAAATATGGGTTAAAATAAACTGAAGAATGAATTTCCTATTTTTTTAAATGAATTTGACTTGATTATGATACATGATTCCAACCCGCCTTGACGAGCAGTTCTATGCAAAATAAGAAAGAAATGTTTGGTGTCACAATCGGTCGTCTTTGCGATAGAACTGCTTGCAATCAATATTTAGATAAAGTATTGAATAAGGTGGCAGCAAATTCAAACAAGCGGCACTTTGCACTGTTGGTACAGAGCATGGAATAATGTAAGTATCCTAACTGCCCTGTAGAATAGGAATTACTGCTAAATTTTGCCAATTCAAGGCAGGGCCCGATTTGAACTTTGACTTTGTTCGTTATCAATCGATTGCAAATTCCGTTGATTATGTTATTAATTGAAACGGCAAATTCAGTTACCTTTGATTATTTTATTTTTCCCTTGCTAGCTGCAATTCAAGATTAAAGTACAAAAAATAGAGTTAATTCGGAAATATTTCTATTTCTCATAAATAGAAGTACCGTATAAATCTGAGTACCCTTTTTAAAATTATTTAATCACATGTTTCGGCTGTATAATGCCTTTATCAAGTGATTCATTTCTCTTAAAACATGTCTATTTCTTATTTCATTCATCACCATTTTTATCCTAATTCTTATGTTCAGTACATTTTCTTAATCAAATTATTAATCTTAATTCAATTTTTTTGACTCGCGCTTCGCCCCCGTGGGGTAGGTAGCAGCCTCCGCGCTTCGGGCTTAGCAGGGTGCGAATCCTTCCACGCGGTGCAATTCTTTCCTAATCTCAATAATTATCATGTATCCATCATTCTAAACAAATAATACTTTATTTTATTTCGATTGAGTTGTTTCAATCTGATCAATTACCTGATTGTATTGGTAGATAATTTCTTCTTGTGATGTCACTTCTCCTATGCGCTAACCTGCTAATTATTTTCAAATAATTTCGTATAGTATTGATAATTCATAAAAGCATGATAAAACATTCAGTCATTCAATTCCGCTGGAATAGCACTCCAGTTTATGTATTGGAATTCTCCAATTTTGTAAAAACGAATTGCAAATAAAATTATTGATTTTGAGTCAAATTTAAATTGATTTTTCAGAGCTGGTCGATATGCTGGCAGACCTTGGAATCCCAGACTGGTTACCGAGTGGATTAAATGCTGATAAGACTCCGGCACTCGACGGGTGTGGCTTGCAAACTTCAACTGCAGGCTCCAGTGAATGTGCAGTGAACACCAAGGATATTCAAGGATTAGTTGATGATTCAATGCTGAATAAGCAATTATTGGAAAAGTGTCAGGAGGAGATAAAGAGTCATGAAAACGAAAAAATGGACTTGAAAACTAGGGTTGAGGTACTGGAGAGTGAACGTGACATGGAAAAAGAAGGCTTGATGAAGTTTGTGTCCGATCTGCGCTCAGCCCTTCTAAAGATGCCAGGATTGGAAGAACAATGGAAACTACTACTGGAGTCTGCCCGTATATTGGCAAGCAGAAATTTCAAATCAGTGATCGATGGCATGACATTGGGAGATGAGTATCCAAGCACAGAGGCGCGCAACTTGATAGACAGTCTTTGCATAACTGCTCAATGTTACGATTCGCTGCTCGTAGACCATAGAATCAAGTCGATGGAGCTCGAAAAACTCACTGATCTCTATAAAAAACTCGAGGAGAATAATGATAATTTGAAGAAAAAAGTTACTGAGTTGGAAGAAACTTCAAAAGAGCTCAACAGTTGTTTTTCAGCAATAAAAAAACAGTTTCGACTCAGACGCAGTAAATTTGAGACGACAATTGACTGAAGCTACAAAGAAAGCTGCCGAACTGGAGAGGGAGTTGAAGGAGATGAAATCAGCAAAGGCGTTGTCAGCTATTGGGCAGGTCACAATCACCTCCGCTCTTCCATTCTCTAGCTCCAACAATAAATGCACCCAATGTACCTCGTCAAATAATGATAAGGCACCTCAAGAGTCACAAGTAAGCATATTTCTGAAATATCAATTCCAACTATTTTCATTCATCTCTTAATAGTAATTGAAATTCTTTATTACAGATTTCAACGTTTCCTTGATTCCTGTTTAACTGCTGTGATTTATAATCGTATCGAATGAATAAATTATTTCTTTTCAAGCTCATACAAGTAGGAGTTGCTCTTTGCGCTGAAATAATGATGAATGAATAAATAAATTAGATAAGCAACTTCACAAGAGGATGCGCTGACAACAAAAATACGAAGTCAATCATATTACCAAGACGATTAATAGGGAATAGATCACCAATTAATCAATATGATACGATGATGAAAAAGGAATAATGATAATCAATTAATTTGATACGATGAAAAAAAAGAATAATTAATAGATCATTAAATTTATAAGTATAAAATATTGTAATAATGGAAATAGAAACAGAATATTGTGATTGTAATTTGGATTCTGATTTCCAAACTATGATTTTTAGTTCATGTGTACAGATTCTGTATCTAGTATTGCGGGTTGGCTTTCTGTGAGAAATAAAAATTTGTTTCGGAGAATTACACAGTATAACATCACTAACCCGTCGATGCCGTGAGGCCGCAGGCGAGCAGTCAGCGCTGTCTCCTCCCCCCCACCCCATTTCCCTGTCTATCCATTCTATCAAATTTCAATGGTTGACATTTTCTGTGCATAGTTGACATGCAGCTCAGTTTGGCCCTTATCGATGATGACTAAACATCGTTGAAGTAAAACTTTTTTAAAAATGTTTTTATGTGAATTAACGAGTTCATCTGATTCTGATAAGCTGGCCTTTCATTTTTCCGGCCTGATTCTAGTCCCCAGACGGGGATTAGCGAGTCTCTACTATACTGTACTTTGAATAGATTATACGTACTGATTAACAGATTCATACCATAACTCAAAATGTTAGTCCATACGGGTAATAAATAACATAGACATCAATACATTGATTTCAATGTATAATCATAAGCATGGTTATTTCTAGTTATTTCAGTTGTTTCCTTCCTAATTTTCAGGAGCAGGTTGATAAATTGCAACGTTTTATGAAAAAATCTGCTGTTGAATATGCAAAGTTGTACCACAAATTCTTGTTGGAGCGACAAATGAGGTTGAAAATGGGAGATGCTATCAAGACAGACCTCAATCAAGAGCTGCCCTCATCTCAAAAACCTGGTAAAAATCATATTTTAATTAGTTAAAAGTAAGGGGTTTATCAAACAATTACCTCATTCAGAATAAATTATGTAATTCGGAAGTGTTTTATTTCAAGATAATACAATCATTTCACTTTATCTGCCATTTGCAAATAACATCTCTATATAAGGATTTATCATTTGGTTTAGCCATTCAGAAATAAATGGTAGATATAGTTTTTCATACTTCTGAACTTGCATGATTGAATTATATTGACTTACAATTTTGAATTCGTCCCTATTGTATCTGTAAAATTCTTATATGCATGATATTAAAAAAAACTGTGAGACATTTGTTTGCTTTGGCAGATTCTCTTACCTTTCGCTCTCCTAATTTGTCTCGACAAATGAGCGTCATCAATATGCTGCTTATTTTTAATGCTTTGTAATATGTAGAAGATTATTTAATTAAGAATTTCCATAATAAAAAAATAAGAATAATGTATTCCTGTCCACCGTGACTATTCTACTAACAAATCTTTAATTTTTTCAGATGTCTAATTGGCTTCCTTACACATTTCGACTTGAAGCCATGAAACGTATTTTAATAGAGGATTATTAGTACCTGTTTCAGTGAAATTGATTAAAAGGTAGGCTGAAGGTAATTAAAGGTAAATCTATTGTGATGAAGATGGCATACTTTATGTTGAACAGTGTCTGAAGGTATTCTTCATGATAAATGAAACTACTTTGATGTGGACTTTTACTTTTTGTTACCATAAGAATGATTCATTCCTACACGGTAAAGCTACTTCTACTCTATAAGAAGCTCTTCAGCAAAATTCAAGTTTTCAAGATACTGAAGGTTTCCATATGCTGTTAAGTCGGTGATAATGTCAAGGAATTAGAATTGTTTTATTTGTTGAAATATCCAGCGATCTTTCTTTGATCCTTAATGATGTGACCCTTATGCCTAATCCACACGCATTGGTTGACATATTGTGGATGGTTGGCCTTCGCTCGACAAAAATCGGTGCTATTGCCAACGAAGGCCAATGAAGATTAGCGCTGGCAAACCACCCACCAATACTGGCGCTGGTCGTCATTTGTATGAATTGGGCCAACATATGGATGCGGAATTGCATGTGTACAGCCAATCTATAGTTTGTGTAGAATAAGTGTTGAGACTTGGCCCTCCATCTGAAGAAATTACAAGGTTGCCAATTCGTGTAAAATTGCAACTCACTCAGATTTCCAATTCAACGTCAGAATTGGATGATATTCTACATCCCCGATATCCTAGTACAGCTAGGATACCTATATATTCAATCCCATAAATATTAATGTTTTATTCTAGTAGCAAATGAGAAATAACATGAAAATGCATTATAACGTCATATTATAATGGTGATATTGAGCTGAAATTCCAGATATTGTTTTGTATTGAAAACATAAATTCTCTACAGCTAGTCTCTTACTGTGTGTAACATACTCATTGGCCCTGTTCTTATAGGCTATAATAGTATAGTTTACTACTTGAGTAATAATCAGTGTATATTATGGTTACCATTCAAATTCAACTCTACTAGCAAATAATAAAAATACTGTTCAGAAAATTACAAACAATTCGAATAGGCCTACTAAGAAAACCAAATTAACTAAATCTATCAATGGTTTATATGTAATCGCTTATGTTTTATGTCATCATTTTCCATTGTAGAGACTAGTACCTATATCCTGACAGTAGAGCTTTTAAAATGTTAATGTTGAATAGGCTAATTGATTCGATTTGAATGAAACTAGGCCTTGGTTATTAATTATATTTATATGATTGATTATAAGATAGCCTATTCAACTGGACATATTATGTTCAAGATTAATCTAGAAAAACTTATTTTTTTCTCCAATCTTGGAAACTAATAATATAATTTCCACAATTAAAGTGGGTGGGCACCTATGTTATTCTTATTACTGTATAGCCTATAGTAGTCTATATGGGCATTAATTCATAACAGTATCTACCAATAGCATTCCATTATCAGATTGTGGATATAATAGTATATTATTTGTTAGATTGCAATGATGTATTGAGTTCCGATTCCTAAGTGATGACTGAAGCCGTGCTGTTTTAACTGCTGTAATAGACACATACATACTGTAATAATATATAGAATTATACATAGTAGGCCTACTATAATACTACAGCCGTTAATCCAGTCATCCCGCGGCTAGAGTCGTACAGTTGTCGTTTAGGAATTGGACATATAGATAGGTTTAAAGCAGCAAGAACTAGGAATGTCAAAAAAAAATGCCTACCATTATTTCATTTCTGTTGCCAGGGCTCAGCCTTTTATGGTAAGAAATTACCTTATGAATTTTGTACATTTTACTCTTGTTATAACTTACGACAGCGTGGATGTTAATCAGATTGTATAGATGAATAATGCATTTGACGTTGTATTACTGAATAAAATAATGTATAATTTTGAAATGTTGTGTTACTGACTATTGAGATCCTTGTCTTAGCTTCCAGAACTATACCAGGACCAGCCATTCACATTGCGATACACCTCGAAGAAAAATTGAAATTGCATTCATGCAGATGAGTAGGCCTACATCAGATGTACCTACTGAGTTTTTCAAGGCATCCGGTAAACCTACACCAGCGCTAGGAATGTTTTGGCAAATATTCAAATGGACGTTTTTCAGGAAACAGCCCCGAATTATATGTATTTTGAGGCGCTGAGTTCAATTTTGAAATTTGCTGACATGCCAGAGGGCGGCTTCACCCCTAAAAACCCTCAAATTTTAGAACTTTTTTCAATCTTTCAATTTTTTTTTTTTTTTTTGAAAACCTCGGGTTTTTCGAAAAAAAACATTCCCTACAAAATTAAAGACAATAAAATATCCAATAAATTGAGTGGTCGCGCTGGTTTCTCAGATTTCTGTTTCTGGATCTACAAATTTTCAAAAAAGGGGTATTTTCAAGGAATTTTTGAAAATTACAGGCTACGCCCTGTTGTTTCAATTAGATAAATCTTTCGGATATTGTAGAATTATTTTGGAGCTTCCAGGAGCCTGTTTCACAAAGGTACAAGTAGGATACAAGTCTTGTTGCCAACCATGGTTTTGGAGAACAGCTATAATTACAAGCGTTTCACAAAAGCAGAATAATTGTAAACTTGTAGTTACAATGAATTTCTACAAGTTTAGAAGTGATTTGCTTGTTACGATCAAGTGTTTCACAAAGATTTTCATTGTAGCCAACAATTTTTGTCGAAATTATTTGTTCGTAACTATAAAATTTCTACCGAAGTGAAAAGCTATGTGAAGGATTTACAAGTGATCATTAAAATGATTTTAAAAATTCAATAAATATTTCTAATAATCAAAAATGCCTCATATTCCTCTATAATTCATTATTTTGGAAATTTATGCATTAGGAAATTGAATTTAATAAATTTCCAAAATAGTTATTATGTGTTACCTCATAGGTTATGTGTACTATCTATGTATATATAAAAATGTTATGCTGGTTTGTGTACGCTTCAAAAACTCCAAAAGTACTGCACCGATTGAGTTGAAATTTTAACATGATATAAAATCCGCATCAAGGATTGTTTTTGGTCTATCAAATTTATAATCCGACTTCAGGACACTTTCCTACGGTCCTTCAAAGTTTACATGTAATCCTTATGGGAGAAGATTTGTGAGCTGGCCTCACCACAGTATACATAATGTCTATTCTGTGGCCTCACACAGAATTAAAAATCAGCTGTTATAATCATCGCGTCATCCAACAGCCGTTGGTAGATCTGTTTTTCCATTTTCTTTCTTTCTACCGATTCACAAAATTTCAATTCTAATAATAATTTTAACATGTGTATAATTTGTGGATTTAAGTGAAGTTTTTAATATTTTTTGTGATTGGGAAGGAAGATTTTGGTTTGTATTCATATTTTGAAATTAATGGCTGAGCTCTAGCCGGTGTGCTCCCCCTGTTATCTCAGTTATTATTAAAGATATTGACTCAAAATTTTGTTTTAATGGAAGAGGAAGACAAAATAAAGCGCACTAGCTTATGTTCATACCATTTGATTCAATTTTAATATTAGAAATAGCTGTTTCAAAACTAACTTTATTCTGAAGAAAGGACGATTCTAAATTATAATGATTTTTTTTCAATTCAAAAAACTCTTTATTCCTCATAGAAAACAAAACAATATGATTTACAATCTGCTGTCAGTTTTACATACTCTTACAAGAACTCATACATAAGAATAATATTTCGTACAATAAAAAACACCAAAAAATTAAATCAAATAGAAAGTGGTTCTCAAAAAATACACAACCTAGTATTTTATCATGATTGAGATTCATAACTTATCAGGGAAGAGTCGTGAACCGACAGTGCTTCAATTCAGGAATGATCTTCACATGGACCTGAGGTCTGTGTGTGAAGACTAGTTCTTCGGATTGCCAATACGTTTGGAAGATTCCGAGGAATGATTCAGATTTTTGTAAACATTCACGTTAATAAGGATTGACTTTCTTAGATAGATAATATGGTAAATTGATAGTATTATACTAGATATTACAAAAACAACAGTTACAATAATCTGTTGGTGATTGTGTTTAATAGCACTATGTCATAGGGTATTGGTACGCAGACCTGTTGTCTGGATGACGATGACTAATCCACAAGAAACAGGCGCGGGCCCCAACAGATTGACCAATTTGGGATATTGTAATGGTTTCAAGTTGTAGAATAATAATAATAATAATGAAGGGTTAGTTTAATGTTAAAAATGAGTAATCAAAAAGAAAAAAATATATGTAGTAGAATGTGAAAAATATAATGTAAAAAATTAATAAATTTATAAACCACGTAGATTTGGAGGATGAGCCAGAGGGTGTCCCCAGAACCATGCGCGGGCTCTCATTCATACGGTTAAAAAAAAAATTAAAGAAAATTGATCAGAGCGTGAATATATTACAATTACCTAGATAGATATTGAAAATAAGATTAATAGATATTGAAAAAATAATGTCAATGAGATAAATTAATTCCAGGTTTCAATTATTTTTATGTTCAGTTCGGTTACCTATATGCCAACATTATTAGTCCTTCAGAGTTCTCTGACCCTATATTTGATAGCAACGGACGTGTTTTCTTCTTGAATGTACCTATTGAGAGAGACTCAAATAGGTTCCAACTGGTAAAGTTGCTACTTATGTTTCTATAGAGAATTTCAGAAATATATGAAGGATTGGTTGTGGAATAGGACTTATAGAGATGGGAAGATAAATTTGGATGTTTTGTGAATAGCGAGTATTATGTTGATGTGTGATTGTGGAGAAAATAGTGTTTTGATTTTTATATATATGAGTAAGGAGTGTTTTTATGAATAGTTGCCTAATTGTATGAATAGCTGTTTCCTGAAGAAGTGCAATAGATGGGTGAAGTCTAGGTTTCTTAAAAGCTGTTTTAATGATTTCTCTTTGGACCACTGCGAGGGGTTCAAGTTCTGTTTTCAAAGCTCCCCCCCAAGCAATGATGCCAAAGGAGAGGAGAGACTGAATATAAGCATAGTAGGCCACTTTGATTTCGATCTCATGGAGAATGTCAGTCAGCATGCGAAAAGCATATATAAATTTGCGAACCCTACACTTCAGGCGGTAGATGTGCTCTGACCATCTCATTCGGCTGTCAAAAACAACTCCTGAATACTTGTATGAGTCCACTTTCTCTATGCTTTCACACGTACATAGGTTGCTCAATGGATTATCACAATTATGTATTTTTATATTCTCAAGGTTGTAGTCTGTTATGGGGCGCAGAGATATTGACATATACTTTGTTTTTGATATATTAAGGGAAAGGGTGTTCTGGTCCAGCCATTTCTTCACCTGGAAAAGGTCCTGTGAAGCCTTGTTACGGACCTCCTCCCATGATCTTCCCTTCAAAAAATAAGAGTATCATCTGCAAATAACATAATTTTCCCATTAAGTTGCAGTCTCGATATATTGTTGATGTAGATAAGGAAAAGCAGAGGGCCCAAGGTACTCCCCTGGATCACCCCATAATCCACATCTGTTTCATCACCCAAAACACCTGCTATGGAAACTGCCTGTCTCCTTTTAGAGAGGAAACTGCTCAACCAGGACAGGGAGATGCCACGGATACCTATATGTTCCAATTTTTTCAATAGCTTACTTCTATCTATGGAATCAAATGCTTTTTTTAAATCGAGAAAGACCATCATTGATTTTGTGTTAGAAATAGCTTGGTTTATCTCTACATTTATATCAAAAAGTGCATCATTCAGTGTTTTGTCTTGCCTAAATCCATACTGGCATTGGCATATTATTTCATTTTCTTGAAGGTAAGTCGTCAATTGCTCCTTAACAATATTTTCTGAGATCTTTGAGGAAACACTTAGCAGGGAAATAGGTCGGTAATTGCTTTTATCATTATGCGCTCCAGATTTGAATATTGGAATTACTTTTGCTAGTTTGAAGGGGTCGGGAAATATACCGCTAAAAATACTTAAATTTATAAGGTGGAGATTTGTATCAACTTACTATTATTAAAGATATTATGGGACTCAATTTTTTTAATGAAAGAAGAAGAAAAAATATGTGTCGGTAACTGAATAACAATTCTAATCAATGAAATTTAATGTTATTAATATTAACAGCAAATTTTGAATTTTGTCCAATCTATAATCCTATCTTGTTTTTACTAGCACCATAGAGTTGTAGAGTTATAGAGTTGCTGCTCTATTCTCTAATGGTCACAATTTGAAGCATGCTAAATAGAGTTGTCATTGGTTTTTGAAATTGCTCGATAAGAAAGATTCCGATTTCACCTTGTTCGATTAATGATTCAAGAGTTCAATATTTATTTTATTGTTATTGTTTTACAAACTTCAATTTGATATATTTAAATTATAATTTGATCCACTTTTTTCCCTTAATTGGAATACTTTTTTTTGAAAAAATTGGTAACCCCAATGGGTACTAAATTTGTGAAGTCTCATTTAGGTATAATTGATTAAAGTTTATCTATTTATTCAATCATTCAGAATTATACAACTTACAGAAAAGTACCACAGGCTAACTTATGCTTAAAACGGTTCCAGTTATAATTTTCACTATCTTCAATTTTTTTTTTTTAAACTCCAATTTTGGGAGAAAAATAATTTTGAATTAGAACTCAAATGTATCAAATTTGAAAGAAAAAATATTCTAATTCCATCAAAGAGCTAACCAATACTGCTGACCACATTTTCTCCTGTATTTAATGCTATTGATGAAGTTGATAGGAAATCTGGAAAATATCAAAAATGTGCCAGTTGTTTGCCTGAAAAATGTTGAGAATATTTTTAAATGGAGCTAACCATTACTGCTGACCACATTTTCTCCTGTATCTAACGATATTGATGAAACCCTACCTACCAAAGTTTGATGTGACTATCAAACCTTAAGTGATGAAGACTGAGCAAGTCTGAGGGTTGCTCAGTATTTATCTGGTAAGGCTTTGTTATATTAGGTTGGAAAATGCTTGGTTAGATGGGAGCTCAATGGTTGGGCTGGACTGCATTTGTTAGTTTGAGTTAGGCTTTGTTAGGTTGGGGATAATAAAAAACTAAGGTTACAAAGGTTTGGGTTGAAAAAGGTTAGGTTAGGAGAGTTTTGGTTAGGGGAGGTTAGGTTGGGAAGATTTTGCATAGAGAGGATTTGGTTAGGAAGACTTAGCTTAGAAACACTTAGGTTGAGAAATCTTAGGTTGGGAAAAGCTTAGGTTAGGAGAAACTTAGGTTAGGAAACTGTTGGGTTGGGAAAAAATTAGGTTGAAAAAAGCTTTGGTTGAGGAAAGCTTTGGTTTGTAAAAGCTTAGGTTAGGAAAAGCTTTGGTTGGGGAAAGCTTTTATTAGGAAATGCTTAGGTTGAAAAAAGCACAGGTTAGGGAAAGCTTGGGTTGGGGAAAAATTGGTTGGGAAAAGCTAAGGTTGGGAAAATCTAAGGTTAGAGAAAGCCTATGTTGGGAAAAGATAAGGTTAGGAAAAGCTCAGGTTGGGAGAAGCTTTGTTTAGGAAAAGCTTAGGTTGAGAAAAGCTTGGGTGAGGAATAAGCTTAGGTTGGGAAAAGCTTTGGTTAGGAAAGCTTAGGTTAGGAGAAGCTAAGGTTGGGAGAATCTAAGGTTGAGTAAAGCTTAGGTTAGGAAAAGCTTTGGTTAGTGAAAGCTAAGGTGAGGAAAAGCTGTGAGTTAGGAGAAACTTGGGTTAGGTGAAGCTAAGGTTAGGAAAGCTTAGGTTAGGAAGAGCTTAGGTTAGGAGAAGCTTAGGTTGAGAAAAGCATGGGTTAGGAAAAGCTTTGGTTGGGAAAAGTTAAAATTGGAGAAAGCTTAGGTTTGGAGAAGCTTAGGTTAGGAGAAGCTTAGGTTAGGAGAATCTAAGGTTAGGTAAAGCTTAGGTTAGGAAAAGTTTTGGTTAGGGGAAGCTTTGGTTAGTGAAAGCTCAGGTTAGGAAAAGCTTTAGGTTAGGAAAAGCTTTGATTAGGGAAAGCTTTGATTAGTGAAAGCTTAGGTTATGAAAAGCTTTGAGTTAGGAGAAACTCAGGTTAGGAGAAACTTAGGTTAGGAAACTTTTGAGTTAGGAGAAGATTAGGTTAGAGGAAGCTTAGGTTAGGAGAAGCTTTGGTTGGGGAAAGCTTTGGTTTGTAAAAGCTTAGGTTGGGAAAAGCTTTGGTTGGAGAAAGCTTTGGTTAGTGAAGGCTTAGTTGAGGGAAACCTTTGAGTTAGGAGGAACTTAGGTTTGGAGAAGCTAAGGTTAGGAAAAGCTTAGGTTGGGGAAAAGCTCAGGTTAGGAAAAGCTTAGGTTGGAAAAAGCTTAGGTTAGGAAAGCTTAGGTTAGGAGAATCTAAGGTTGAGTAAAGCTTAGGTTAGGAAAAGCTTTGATTAGGGAAAGCTTTGATTAGTGAAAGCTTAGGTTAGGAAAAGCTCAGGTTAGGAAAGCTTAGGTTAGGAAAAGCTTTGGTTGGGGAAAGCTTTTA
>NW_024091888.1:0-18920 GCF_014356525.2 Nilaparvata lugens
AAAATTTCATTCCAATTTAAGGCTATCTTCCTGACTTTCAGCATACTCTACGATAATATATCTCCAGAAACAATAACTCAAATGTAACGTACTGAAAACTTTCTATACTTCTTTAGAAAAATTTATAAGTATCTTCCATCACTAATAAAATCAAAGGATTATTCTCAATCAATATTATTACTTGAAAAATAACAGGCTTTGTTGATAAAATACTCATTGATTGAAGTTTCAATTAATTAAATTCCCTAATTATATTTTAACCTTATTTTACGTACCTTAGCGGTTATTTGAAGAAACAATTATTCGTACATGAAGAAGAAACACAATTAAACTTTTCAGGACATGGCACTACTAAAATTTAAACTTTAATAAAAATAAACTAGCTCCTACATTAACTAATTATATAAACTTATAAACTTGCCCAAGAAGGGCGAACATAATGACTACATCTTTACTCTCGTAGTGCTCCTAGCAAAGTGTGCTCCGAAACGTAATCTGGTCTCTCGACTGGGGAGTCCCCACTACTGTATTTAGAACAGGTCTCCTATTGGCGAAGGGAATCAATTTGACCAATCGTCGCGTGGCTTCTATAGCCTTTGGACCAAATAGTAACTGCAAATCGGTAGTTTGTTATAATTTCAATGCTTGCTGTTTTCCAGCTTATTGCACTTTATGTCGCGACAGGAAGGATAAGTTTTAGAGATAATTCCATAATCTACATTCCTCGACGACTCGGAGCCACAATTTTTAAATATCTATCATTGGAAACTCGAAGTCATGCCGTTCATAATAGAGAGAGAAAATAATTTATTTCGCTAACTCACTTACCATAATGGCTCTAGTCTATTGCGTATTAAATTTACTATTATAACTTGGGAAAAGGCCTGAATTAAAAAGAGTGCTCGGCACAAATATATATAGCCTATGTAACTTAGCTACAAAAAGTGATCATGAAGTTATAACATTATACTCGTATGTCTATCAAACAATCCTCTAATAACTTTGGATTTTTGTAGGAGCTCTTGTTTTTCTGAAAAAACGGGATTAGTTTCAAGTAGAAGCGGGAATTTTGAATGTTTTAAATAATTTTTAGGAAAACTCACATAATTAGGATTACAGTTTTCACAGTTTCCATATAGGTGGAGTTTATGAACGAAACATTGATGGGAAACTCTCTATAATCCTATTATATTAAGCGAGCAACTTCTGTATTTATGTATATGTTTATTTTTATATCTGGTTATTTTTATATCTGGCTATTTTTATATCTGGCTATTTATGTTTAACGGATCTCGAAAACGGCTCTAACGATTCTCAAGAAATGTGGAACATGATATAAAGATATTTGGTTGATGATATAAAGATTCGATTGCTCTAGGTTTCATCCTTGGGAAAACTCGCTGAACGACATTAAAAGATGATAATTATCCTTCGTCTGGCTAAAGGATAAAGGATAATAATTATCCTATTCATCCTTGGCTGAAACAGCTGTGGATAGTAAAAAAGTGAGTATGTGAAAAATCAAAATATCGCATCCCCGAAATTCATAAGATGACGTATAGAGCCAGCTGTGAAATATAATCACGATCATTTTAGAGAATTGTGTTCTGTTTATCAATAAATAAAAATAACGAGCGAAACTCGATGCCCCGATATCATTATTGAAATGACTTGATGGTATTGTCGATGTCCATGAACCACTGATCAATCCATATTCCACAATAAAACACTCACTTGTGACTTGAAAGTATGACTCTGTAAATAGAAGTGTTTAGTGTTAGGCTAGGTGCACACCAATCAGTCAAGACAAGAGAAGACATGATCACACCCGTTCAGTCACAATACTTCACATGCAATGACTAATCAGTGTGAGTTGCGTCATAAGCAACAATGTGAAGTATTGTGACTAAACGTGTCTGATCATGTCTTGTCTTGTCTTGACTAACTGCTGTGCGCCTAGCCTTATCAGAGATGTATCTACGAGGTATCTTCAAATATAATCTTTTCGGTATCTTCCCTTTATGGTATTTTATCGTAAATTTACTTTATATTACATTTTTATCATTTAAATTACCGTGAAGTTACTTAAATTATTCTCAAGTAATTTTCTCAGTCAAAATAATTGACCGAGCGAAGTGAGGTCTAAAGGTGCGTACAGATATACGCGCCGCGAACATGAGCAATATTCACTTTTAATCAGCTGACTATATCTGTATTTTTACAGAAACGGTAAGATACAGATATAAAAAGCTTGGCATCAGCTGATTAAAAGTGAATTGCTCATGTTCGCGGCGCGTAAATCTGTACGCACCTTTAGATTCAAGTCGACGGTTCGGCATTTCTCTTTATGTTTAAATGTTTCTATCTTGCGCATTTACGGCGAAACGCGGTGATAGATTTTCATGAAATTTGACAGGTATGTTCCTTTTTTTAATTGCGTGTAGACGTTTCAAGGATAATATAAAAGGAAAAAGGAGCCTCCTTCATACGCCAATATTACCGTGAAAATCAGACTAGAATTATTCATTATAAATCAGCTGGTACTGTCTAGTGGACTATAATACTACCCGTTGAAAAACATTGAACATCTTGAAAATGTATCTTTTCATCAACGTTAGTAGACAGTTGTCTACTAACTTTGTCTTTTCATAAGCTGAGCCAGAATCATGGGCAGTTTAGAGTTTGGAGTTATAATTAGAAAACATTTTTTTTACATTTTTCTTTTTTAATCTGATGATTAAAATTGCAACAAATATTATTGAGAAGAAATTGATTCCTAAAATCATGAAAAGTAGAAATGAAGTTTGTAGGAAATCAGCATTATGGTAAATTATTTTTTTAATTTCAACACACCGATTTTTCGCGATACGACAACATAGAATGTTCTCTGATGGGTTGATTGGATGGCGTATCGACGGCAGCCAGACCTGATAACAGCGCTTACATTAACATTCCGGGACGACACGTCACGGTACGATAGGACAGAAAGCTCCATGTTTATTTGGGATTTTTTCTAGACATTTTGAATTGATGAATTAAATAATTGATGAATTAATAAATATTAATTTTTGAGAAAACATAACAACAGGTCAAAGATGACGGGAGTGAGGTCTAAGATTCAAGTCGACGGTTTGGCATTTCTCTTAATGTTTCAATGTTTAAATGTTCAAATGTTTATATGATGCGCATTTACGGCGAAACGCGGTAATAGATTTTCATGAAATTTGACAGGTATGCTACTTTTTTAATTGCGTGTCGATGTATGTACAAGGTTTTTGGAAATTTTGCATTTCAAGGATAATATAAAAGGAAAAAGGAGCCTCCTTCATACGCAAATATTAGAGTAAAAATCTGGTGTGGAGCACTCACACAACTTTCCTTGCCGTTATGAAAATTTATCACCTGACGCTAGTGTTCCCGCGCATCTCAAGTCTACTATTCAAAGATCCAAGCCAGCTGGTGACAGGAAAATAAGGCTGGAGACTCACGAAGTTTGCTATCTCTTCATAGTGAATGATTTAATAGAATCAACAGTTGCCAACAGTTTGTAATTGAAATAATAACATTTTCTCGAATTTCGAGCTTATTTTCAATTTTAGGTGAAAATGTTACTGAACATTAATTGAAGAGATTTTTATGTTCAATCTCCTCCACTTGGAATTTTTTGTTGAAATTGTATCTGAAGCCTGATAATTGGGAATCAAAAATCAAACTTTGCATGGATGGGGCGGAGCTCCTGAAATTTTTAAAGATATGAGACTTGTGGCAGTTGATAGAGCTTATCAATGACTATTTTAGGTATAAATTTGATCAAAATCGTTGGAGTCGTTTTTGAGAAAATCGCGAAAAACCCTGTTTTTGACAACATTTTCACCATTTTATCCGCCATCTTGAATTGCATCAGATCGAATTGCTTTCCAAAAAAAATTAAGGTACCCTAATTTCATGTTTTCTGTACGTTTCATTACTTTCCTTGCCCTATTACCATAGGTAAGGAAAGTATTGCTTTCCGAAAAAAATTAAGGTACCCCAATTTCCAAATTTCCATACGTTTCAAGGTACCCTGAGTCCAAAAAAGTGGTTTTTGTGTATTGGTCTGTATGTGTGTGTGTGTGTGTATGAGTGTATGTGCGTCTGTGTACACGATATTTCATCACCCAATTAACGGAATGACTTGAAATTTGGAACTTAAGGTCCTTACACTATAAGGATCCGACACGAACAATTTCGATCAAATGCGATCCAAGATGGCGGCTAAAATGGCGAAAATATTGTCAAAAACCGGGGTTTTCGCGATTTTCTCGAAAATGACTCCAACGATTTTGATCAAATTTTTACGTAAAATAGTCATCGATAAGCTATATCAACTGCCACTAGTCACATATCTGTAAAAATTTCAGGAGCTCCGCCTCATCTATGCAAAGTTTGATTTTAGATTCCCAATTATCAGGCTTCAGATGCAATTTAAACGAAAAAAATTGAACGGAGAAGATTGATAATGATAATCTCTACAATTAATGTCCAGTAACATTTTCATCTAAAATTAAAAATAAGCACGAAATATGAGAATTTTTTTTTATTTCAGTTGCAAACTGTTGGCAACTGTTGATCCTATTAAATGATTCACTATGAAGAGATAGCAGACCTCGTATGTCTCCAGCGTTATTGTCCTGTCACCAGCTGGTTTTGATCTTTGTTTATAAGTAGACTTGAGATGCGCGTGAGCACTAGCGTCAGGTGATCAATTTTCATAACGGCAAGGAAAGTTGTGTGAGTGCGCCACACCAGATTGTTCGGAAAGCAATACTTTCCTTACCTATGGTAATAGGGCAGGGAGAGTAAAAATCAGACTATAGAATTATCCATCATAAATCAGCTGAGAAGTGATTACACAGATGTCAGGTACTTGTGGATGAGAATACTGCGTGAGGTCTACTGTTCACAGAACTACTAGTAAGTAAGGTAGTGAGTAAAGATGACAGTGATAAAAGGTAGTTACAATTAATTATTTTAGGAGTTTTTGACACTTGAAGAAACTACCACAGAAGGGGAGAACACACAATAATTTATCCTCTGTGATACTAGCTACCAATGAAGAGTTTGTCACGATAAACTGATTGAAATTCGAAGTTGGCCTTCAGTATTGAATATCAGATTTCAATGAAAACAACCGATAAATCCATGCAGAACAGAAAAAGAGAAATCACCCAACTAAAATGACACAAAGGTGGTCAGACATGGGGATGATGTAAGCTCAAAGTGTCCAGACACAAAAATCCCTTTTCCATGTTTCGTTTTGCCCCTCCAATGGGAGCAGTACTCTTGCGCTTTCAGCTCGGCGACTTGTGGGATCAAGGGAGTGAGTGAATTCTGTTATATATTGAAATATATATATATATATATTTTGATAAATATATACCGACAGTGTGCGTGACTGCGCACCCCCCCCCCACCCCGACCAAAACAAAGTCACACGTCGTCTAAACTTACACAGAAGTGCGTAGAACACTTTTGAAACCTTCCCCCCCCCTCAGCGCCAAAAAAACTCAACTCTCATGCTCTCTCACTCCCTTGTGGACACCCACTGTCAAACAAATCCAATTAGATTACATCCTTGCAACGTTAAACCGTCGAGCAGACTTTTTTGGTAGAGTGTGATTCACTTCAATCTGGCAGCATCGGATGAATGAGAAGTATTGGCAGTATTTGTAAAAAATGCTGATCATTGCAAGTGAATCAAACCGTGGTATTTCGAATCCTCTCTACTCCCCTACCCACCACTACCACCACGACGATTGGTAACGCTCGATTACGTTCTAGTTTCCCAACCATAATTTTTCCATTTTCCGAACCCCCTCCTTCCTTCTGACACGTTTTCCCTCACACATGAATAACATGGCGACCAAATCCGTTGTTCTAATGCATGTGACTATTATGTAATTAGTGCGGGGTGTAGAGGGCGGTGAGTGGATTTGGATAAAAATTCCCCCGTTGTATGTGAGATTTGATGTTATGAAATTTCATCATTGTCTGAGTGAAGTTGCGAGACATTGTATGTCATCTTTGTCACAATTTTGAGCCAGTGGGTAGGCCAAGTGTACAAGAAGAAGAAGGAGAAAGATAAAGGAGAAGAAAAAAGAAGATCTTAGCAAAAATGACAAATGTGAATGTTCAAGAGGATATCATAGATCGGTTCCCTGATTTGAAAGTAGAAGAAGAAGAGAGACAGAAAGAAGAAGTAGAGAAGAAGAAGAAGAAGAAAAAGAAAAAGAAAAAGAAAAAGAAAAGAAAAAGAAAAGAAAAAGAAAAAAAAAGAAGAAAAAGAAAAAAAAGAAAAAAAAGAAAAAGAAAAAGAAAAAGAAAAAGAAAAAGATAAAGATAAAGAAAAAGAAAAAGAAAAAGAAGAAGAAAAAAAAAATAATAATAAGAACATGAAGAAGAAGAAGGATTAGTAGGAGGACGAGGAGTAGGAGTAAGAGGAGGAGATGGATGATGAGAAGGAGATGGAGAAGGAGGATGAAGAGGAGGGGATGAGAAGGATGAGGAGGATGAGGAGGATGAGGAGAAGTAGGAGGGGGAGGAGGATGAGGAGGATGAGGAGAGATGAGGAGGATGAGAAGGAGGAGGAGGATGAGAAGAGGATGAGGAGGATGAGAAGGAGGAGGAGGATGAGGAGGAGGATGAGGGGGATGAGGAGGAGGTGGATGAGGAGGAGGAGGAGGAGGAGGATGAGGAGGAGGAGTAGGAGGAGGAGGAGGAGGAGGATGAGGAGGAGGAGGAGAGTAGGAGAGGAGGAGGAGGAGGATGAGAAGGAGTAGGAGGATGGGAAGGAGAAGGAGGAGGAGGATGATGAGGATGAGGAGGAGGATGAGTAGGAGGAGGAGGAGGAGGAGGAGGATGACGATGAGGATGATGATGAGGAGGAGCAAGAGGAGGAGGAGGAGGTGTAGGAGGATGAGAAAAAGCAGTATGAGAAGAAGAAGCTTTCGAATTTAACGCGGTGTCAGGTTGAATTATTTCCACATGCTCTTCCAATTTGTTCATTTGATACCTTCCCAGGCTATATCTTAATATTGTAATTCACAATCGATTCACCAAGTTTTCACCAATGGAAATTACTGTTCTAACGAAAATTCCATATAGGATTCATCTCCCAATATTTGGAGCAGTATCTTCAAGCAAGAAACTTGGTTTCATTTCTCAACTTATTATTGAAGAATTCTTATAATGATTGATTAGTAGATACATTGGTTTATACTAGACAATAAAGAAAAAATATTACAATTTTGGTTGGCTATTTAAATTTGATATTTCAAACTATTAAATAATGTTGTTCCCTCGAAAACCATTTAAGCCCTGCACATACACATCGATTTTCGTTCGTACGATATTCTGCCGTCCTTATGAATTCTATCAGATTAAACGAAACTTACCAAACATCATTTGTTTGAAATCATCTGTTTAATCTAATAGAATTTATAAGGACGGCAAAATATCGAACGAAAAAAATTGATATGTGTGTGCGGGGCTTTACTAGTAGTAGTGTATCGTAAATGTCGGAATGAAAAAGTCTTTGGAAGCTGCATCGATAGCCGAAAGAGCAAGAAAAAGTTTCACTAAGCTGCTTCTATATCAGGACCAAACGTTGTTCTCTCACAAGCTGTAGAAATAATTATTTGTACATTGACAGGTAAATTAATCATTAAAAGTTATCTTCCCTTGCTCATTGCAAGTTTCTTCCAGAGTCAACACTACATAGTTTATTTGGAACGAGTTGAGAGTTTTCCATTCAGGTAGTTGCATCGGACGAGTTGAAATTGATTTTATTGAACTGTGTCAATGTTGCTGCGCTAATCCGAAGAGCGGAAACTTTTAGCGTTCAGCTTGGCTCAGCACTTGCCCTGGTTATCAGAAGAGGGTGCAATGAAAACACTTTGCAATCGACAAATGGATATTAGACTGCAAACTGGCTCCAGTTGAAATTCAAAACGACTTCCATTAGCAGAGGCCGGATGCCCCAAAGGCGTACTCCCAAGCAAATTGAAAAATTCCCCTTTGTCAATTCTTCTTTCTTGTCATCAGAGTACATTACTTGCGGCTGTAACTAACTCAAATGAAGTGTTTCAAACCCCAAACCTATCACAAGTTAAATTTGAAAATTGTCAGTTTGATATTGTTATTACTTTCCTTGCCCTACTACCATAGGTAAGGAAAGTATTGCTTTCCAAAAAAAATTAAAGTACCCCAATTTCAAGTTTTCTATACGTTTCAAGGACCCCTGAGTCCAAAAACATGATTTTTGGGTGTTGGTCTGTGTGTGTGTATGTGTGTATGTCTGTGAACACGATAACTCCATTCCTAATTAACCGATTGACTTGAAATACTAAACTTAAGGTCCTTATACCATGAGGATCCGACAATAAGAGATTCAATAATAAAATTCAATTCAAGATGGCGGAAAAAATGGCGGATACTTACAAAGAACCATGTTTTTCACGTTTTTCTCGAAAACAGCACTAACGATTTTCTTCAAATTTATACCATGGCTAGCTATTTATAAGCCCTATCAACTGGCATGAGTCTCATTTCTGGGAAAATTTCAGGAGCTCCGTAATATTCTTGAGAAAAATGACAGTTACTAAAAAACCATGTTTTTCACGATTTTCTCAAAAACGGCTCTAACGATTTTTTTCAAATTCATTACCTGTATAGTTAGTTATTTATCAGATCTATCAACTGGCATGAGTCTTTTTCCTGGGAAACTAATGGGTGGTCCACCCCATCCTTGAGAAATGAACTTTGTAACATCCTTCTTGTGCATGAGGTAGGTAGGTAGAGCAGTTTATAAAAAGAATACAGTCATAGTCAAGATATTTCATCTGTAGAACAGCTGTTTTGACGACTTTTAAAAAATCATCGAATTTCACAATTTACACAAAGGAAAAGTATTATGAAAACAATTATATATCCCCATATCAGTAGTCTGATCGTAGTTTTTCAAATATGTGCCGCCATCGTCATTATGTTATTCCCCTAAATTATTCTCGTTTGAGAATGAGGCTTACAGTTCAATGAGCAAGGAAAGTTGTGTGAGTGTACCACACCAGATTTATGTGGATTGTGAATTGGGTACAGAACGCATTAAACCTTTGTGACTGGTAACCTTCATATATGACTACTAGGTAACCCGTGCTCTGCAAGGGTCTAATTAGAAACTTGACAAACTGAAGACTTGACCTGATGAGATCTTGAAGAATTTAAAATAGGCCTTTCACCATCCTCGGTAAATTAAGAATGAATATGCAAAATTTCAAGTTAATCAGTCCAGTAGTTCAGAAGCGATGATGAAATTCGTGAATTTCCTATCCCGTACATGTATAAGCCAATTCTTTCACTTTTTGCTATTAGAAAAAACGACTAGCAGTCAGATATTTTACAAAATGAAATGACAGTGATTAATTCATTTATTGTAAAATATCTGACTGCTAGTCGTTTTTTCTAATAGCAAAAAGTGATTTAATAATAAGCAGTTCGTGATGGAAAACAACACTGAAGAATCCAATTTTTTCCTTTACTATAACTAACTTAGTAGTTCTGTGAACAGTAGACCTCACGCAGTATTCTCATCCACAAGTACCTGATTGAAACTATAGACCTTATGGAAATACAGCAATTGACTGGCTTCTCCACACATCTGTGTAATCACTTGTCAACTGATTTATGATGAATAATTCTATAGTCTGATTCTTACTCTTATATTGGCGTATGAAGGAGGCTCCTTTTTTCTTTTATATTATCCTTGAAATGCAAACTCTTCAAAAACCTTGTATATACGTAGACGAGCAATTAAAAAAGGAACATACATGTCAAATTTCATGGAAAACTATTACCGCGTTTCGCCGTAAATGCGCAACATATAAACATTTAAACATTAAGAGAAATACCAAACCGTCGACTTGAATCTTAGACCTCACTTCGCTCGGTCAATGACTACTAGGTAACCCGTGCTCTGCGAGGGTCTAATTAGAAACTTGACAAACTGAAGACTTCAATAATCAGATCTTGAGGAATTTAAAATAGGCCTTTTACCATTCTCGGTAAATTAGACCCATTCTCATCCACAAGTACCTGATTGAAACTATAGACCTTATGGAAATACAGCAATAGACTGGCTTCCCCGCACATCTGTGTAATCACTTGTCAACTGATTTATGATGAATTATTCTATAGTCTGATTCTTACTGTTATATTGGCGTATGAAGGTGGTTCCTTTTTCCTTTTATATTATCCTTGAAATGCAAAATTTTCAAAAACCTTGTATATACGTCGACGCGCAATTAAATCATGAATCAATAAAAAAACATCAAGTTATTCAGTCCTGTAGTGTAGACGTGATGATGAAATTCGTGAATTTCCTATTCCGCTCATGTATAAGTCAATTCTTTCCTTTACTATTATTATAGAAGAAGAAAATAAACTACATAATGTGAAGGGAGATTATTGTGACTGTGATGTTCAATTAATTATGAATAAGGATTCTCATCAATCCTCCACCTATTTTAGCACCATAGTTCTTGATTAGTATGTTTTGATTGTTGTAATTCTATTTGCATGTATTTACTTGTATATCTGTATTGTTATATTGTATCTTGCGTGGGTAAATGAATTAATAAATTGAAATTGAAATGATCAGTGGTTAGCATGATATCTTATCGCCAAAGATTTGGCATGTGTGACGTAATTTCGTGCTTTTTCGTTGTAAGGGTGACTGCTTGAGTGCTTGAGGTCAGCTCCAGTAACCGGTAATAATGAAAATGTTTATTTCCCCCCAAAAAATTAAAACTCGACTACTACATCTATTACAAAACATATTAGATAGTTTACAATTACATACAATAGTTAGTTTCAGAAATTTCTTATAATGTGTCTTCTACATGTTTAAAGCCGGTTTCCGAGCTCGTGATTTGGCTAAGTCCTAGAACTTAAAACAGCTGGAGTCAGAAAATTAGCTTTCCAAAACGGGGCGTAGTCGCAGTTTTTGTAACAGTCGTTGCAGTTTTTATTATCTCATTTCTATAATTTGAAACGGTTTTCCTTGACGAAATTAAACATTCCTGAATAATTCTAAATAGCTGAAACTTAACACTAATTTCTCTTTATTTTATTTTGAGTTCAATTCTCTAGTTTTTTGAAATTTAATTCAAACGTGACTATGACAATGACTGCGACTACGCCCCGTTTCGGAAAGCCAATTTTCTGACACCAGCTGTTTAAAGTCTAGAGGTGCGTACAGATATACGCACCGCGAACATGAGCAATTCACTTTTAATCAGCTGATTATATCTGTATTTTTACAGAACGGTTACAGATATAAAAGCTTGGCATCAGCTGATTAAAGTGAATTGCTCTGTTGTGGCGAGTACATGTGTACGCACCTTAAGGTGCTTACAGATATACGCGCCGCGAACATGAGCAATTCACTTTCAATCAGCTGATTATATCTGTATTTTTACAGAAACGGTAATTCTGTAAAAATACAGATATAATCAGCTGATTGAAAGTGAATTGCTCATGTTCACGGCGCGTATATCTGTACGCACCTTTAGACTTAACCAAATCCCGAGCTCGGAAACCGGGCCTGAATGTTTTCTGTGTGGAAATTGACCTACACTATGGCATACCATGTTCTGGAGTAGGTTAGAATAGTAGATAGTTACTAGCTTCAAAATTACTACACAATTACTGACAGTTATCAGCCTCTCAATCACGTTTATGTAATTTACAATAATATTCATATCACTTGACCTGTAAATCTATTCACCTATAACTGTTAACATTATCATCGTTTCTATCATTAAACAAGAGGATTCGACTCTTGTGGAGGTTATCCTTAGCTAAAACCATTTCTAAATAGAAAAGCTTGAAGTTTTCAACAAGATTTTCAAGAGACAAAGATCGAAAAACATAAGACATAGCACAATGAAGCTATCCATTTAGGAAAATATTCCCCGATCAAAGATTCTGAAAGCAGCAAATAGAATTTTGTTGACAAAAGGGCGTTTCAATGTAGGTGGTTCTCTGAAATCATCAACTGTATCGTTATGCTCCTCGAAACAACAGCAATTAGAACTCAAACAATATTCTCAAGAGATGGAGTAGTCAATTGTGGAATTCATATCTCATAATAAATTTGCCGATATATGAGCAATTCAAACAAAGTTAATTCTCGGAAATTCTTGATTGTATGATCAAACAGCACTGTTGAAACCACAAAGTCTACCCATAACTTTCAAATGAATATTAATTGGAATGAATGATTCCAGGAAGCAACTGAACATATAAGTATTGGTATAAGTGCTAGAGGTATTGCTGGAGCTGATTCTACATGAATTGATTCAAATATATGATTCATGTAACCCACAACAGTACAGTACAAATACAAGTTACTGTAGTTTGTGACAGTACCTAGAGGTATTGAAAAAAAATTCAAATACGAGATTCCTGGAACTCTCTGAGCCTCTAACTCTGCTAACTTCTTTTCTTCTTCTTCTTCTTCTTCTTCTTCTCTTCTTATCTTCTTCTTCTTCTTCTTATTCTCTTCTTCTCGCTTCTTTCTCTTCTTGTCTTTTCTTCTTCTTCTTTTTTCTTCTTTTCTTACTTCTTCTTCTTCTTCTTCTTCTTTTCTTCTTCTTCTTTTCTTCTTCTTCTGTCTTCTTCTTCTTCTTCTTCTTCTTCTTCTTCTCTTTTTCTTCTTCTTTCCTTCTTCTTCTTCTTCTTCTTCTGCTTCTTCCTCTTCTTCGGCTTCTTATTATTTTCGGCTTCTTCTTCTTCTTCTTATCTTCTTCTTCACAAAATAAAATGAAAATCGCTCAAACTTCGTGATCTTATGGTATTTGATGCGAGAAACACGAATATGGAATCAAAGGTATTGTATCATGTATAACATTTGAAAAATAACTCCAACGCTTTCAGGAACAAATCGAATTACATATACGCAGTTTTATTGCGGTTTCAATACTGCCTCTTCCACGGTCATTGTGGCTGAAAAATCACGACCGGGCAAAAATCGTTGACTGCCTCTTGACCAAACAACTCGCAAAATTCGCTCCAATATCACGGCCATTGAGTGCTGTTCCACGACTTGTCAATAGCAGGTGTGTAGTGTTTATCAACGTGATGATTTGCAGCGTATCGATCGACCTGTTAGCGCTTACTGTCTCTCTCACACACTTTTCGCTTAAGCTGAATTCACTGTTTTATTCACTCAAAATTATTACCATGATACGGAACTTTTATTCAAATATAGTACTGTGTAAACACTTTGAAATCCCTAAAATCCTAGTTGAAAAAAAATTGTTGAAAATACTTTCCAAAATTATTTTTTGATCGACACCATTATCCTTTCGTTATCACGCTTTTCCAGTTTTCCTCCAGTAAAATTTATTCTCTTTTCCATAGTCGTCCAAAACCTCTACGAATACGGACATATTACCGTATGGAAAGTCTGTAAACACGAGCATGCAAAAAGTAAAAGAAAATGGAAATACAGAATGATTGTAAGTCATTTTTAAGATTGATATTGTTCAACGTAGGATTGAAAATTTCTAGAATGGAGACTCACACCTATAATTAAATGAGCTTTAATCGATTGAGGTTCAATATAGATAAAGAAATGAGATTAAGATTGACTTGATAGAAAAGCCTGGTTATGGGTTAAAACATCTCTACAACGATAGAGAAACATTGATTTAAAATCAATGAAGGAATTGAATGAAATAATCATAGCTTAATGGCGTGAAGTCACAGACATGAACTCTCATACTGCATTATATTGAATATGATGATTGATGATAGCAAAAATCAGTCTACTTTCAGAAATCCTCTCTATTTACATTGGTGAACGCCAAATTCAACATCAAGAGCGACATCTACATGCCAAAAAATATCGACCAATCATGTGCGAGTACACTCTAAAAGGTGCTCACTAGTCCACAACCCACAACCAGGGGGTGGGTTGGCCCACAACCCACAACGCGCTCTCATTGGCTAGAGCCACTCCGTCAAGGAATGCCTCCATTTTGTTGAATAATGCCACAGGTGTTTTGTACAAGTTCACGCCTACAACGTGCTCTCATTGGCTGATGCCACTACGTCATTGTACTATAGAAGCCATTTTGTTGAACGATTCCATTGAAGTCGACCATGTTACAGCTACCATCCCGACTCGTGAGGAGATGAGTGGGATAGAGATTAGCAAACAGTATGTTATAGTCTCACTATAATATTATTATAGTCTCAATAATTATAGTTCATCTGAGAGGAAGAAACATAATTGAACAAAAAATGAGTAATAGTTAAAAACTCTTATTATTACATGACAATATTTGTTTTTCAAATTCTATGCTTATTAGGAATAGCCTGAATACAAGTTCCCCTTCACAATTTATCATCAAGGATATGATAGCTTGAAAAATCAATTTCACTCAGGGCGAGACCATATTAGGCGTTTTTTCCAGGCGCCAACCCAATCAGTCTATCGGAGAGCTTCCTTTTCTGCCGACTCTGAAATCGTTTGAGAAAAATATGTTGCCTCAATAATTCACAATGTATCAACGACAAAACTAAGATTAAAATTGATAAAATATTGAGGAAAATAGGGTTTCGACGTATAATTCTCCACTAAAGATTAATATAAACTCAAAACAGTATGTTGAAAAGACGTTTATACAAGGCAATTGTGTCTTCTTTCTTGAAACTTCTGGGATAGGCTCATGAACTGCACTCTGTTTCTACCCCATTTGGGGTTTGCTCTGTTTCAAATAGTCAATTCCACTATTACCACTATTAGAATACTCCCTTTCCAATCGCATTGTGTTTCATGATCATCAGAATAGAAGAAATAATATAACTTATTATACTAATTGTATTTATCTTTTGTTACAGTAGATCGCAGATGGTGAGACATGAAAAGGAATCCAAATACCAGAAGACTCGAGCCTTTAGCAGATGTAGCCCCAGGATGAAGAGTAATCGCAACAGAGCTACAGCTGGAACCGCTGCGTTTCTCATAATAAACGCATATGTACGCATCCCTCATGCACACGCTACCGACCAGAAATCAAAAATGATAAAGGAGAGCATACACCTGTTTACATTACATACGCCTTTTTTGAAAAACGCCAAGCTTTACGAGCCGCGAGTGTCGAGAAATACAATATTGCAGTTTGCTTTTTATAGGGTGTGAGAAAGTAGATGCATCCTTCAGGAGGCAGTGGTATGAAATGAGACCGTAATTGCGGTCGAGCAATGAATACAAAGTGGACTTAACATTTTCCGGCCTGTGAATTATGCAAGCTACGTGATTCGTGGTGGGGGTGAGTTGGAAAAATGCTAGGGAGGGAAGGAACATCGTGAAACGGACGGCACAGTTCAGTCATCTGTTCCGAGACCCCCTGCTTTTTTCGAGGATTCAAAGAAAAGATAAAAAAATACCCTGAACTCGTCTCAATGGCAGGCATACGATTTTCCCTCGACCGGGTTCGGATATTTATTGTGAGGCATCAATCGCGGGGTTAATAAGACAGGGAAAAGCAGTTTTTGCTGTTGGGTTGCCCCGATGAGTCTCCGTTTTTCATAAGCGGAAAACATGATGGGCGATGTAGGCTTTTCTCGTTTTCAATGGAGAGCATCAATGCCCAACTCCAAACAACGGGGAGTACTTCTTTTTCAGTTGAGAATAGTTGAAATCAAAGAGTGGGTAGATTGAATGATGAGCCACGGGTTTTTGTTTACAGTACTGAAGCTTTAGCTTACACAGGCTTACACAGTACACAGGCTTTAGCTTACACGATACAGTACTCAGCTTTTCCAATATTTCAAGACTTGCTCTAACATATCTGCTGCCAGATTATCTAGATTTCTTGATGATTGCTGATGAATTAAATGGAAGAGACTAATAGCTAGAGCATAGATTGGCATAGGTATTGACAAAATGATTGAGAAAAACATTCCAGAACAGAATCTTGCATTTCTGATAAGCATCAGGAAGAGTGTTTTGCTAAATATGAGGAAGGTGGTTCGAGGCTAACAACATGTGCTTATACAATTTACATATTGTAGTAAACTCAGGAGGCTAAAGCCGTGTTCACACTGATCAAATGTCTGACATACATGCTTGGCAAACATGTCTATTGAGGAGCTCAGGGACAAATATTTAAAAAAGTTATGACAATCATTGTTTGTCAATCACAATTACCTATAGTTCACTTTAAGTGAACTATAGTTTATGTTAACTATAAAAGCAAGGTGAATCTATCGAAAAAATATCAGGTTGGAGGACACCTCTTCTTGAACTTAAATTCTCACACAATTTCAAGCTTTTCAAACTGAGAAAAGGATTATTGGGCCATTCAATTCATTGATCATTCATCCTACATAAATATAATATTTTGACACAGCATATTTTTTTAATTGTCTCTAGCTGCTACTACCGATACGATAATCCTGAGCGATACGCATGTACAGTCAAAACCTGAACGAAGTTTTTGTGTCTTTGACGAAGGGGCCGAAGCGCTGTACGAATTTGAGGCTAGGTTTTTGTGCCTACGATTCTCCGATGTTTATTTCCTTGCTGTTCTATTTGAGGTTCACTTGTATCATTATCATTTGTAATTTTTCAGTGGCTTGGATGTTATTATCTATGGTTTATTTTCTGTTTTTGAACTGTTCACCTCATTTTGACTGATGAAAACATTGTAGAGTTTTTCTTTCAGGTCAGGTATAGGCCTACTTAAAGAATCTTCGTTTGACAAACGTATCGCTCATGCGTGTCGTATCGGTAGTGTCCATTACCCCAACTGAATATTTCCTTTTTTTTCAATCACCCTTCATTCCTAGATACCAGTACTCCTCCATTAGTGAGAATGTTTCTGAGCGTTCAGTATCCCAGAAATTTCTTAAGCTCTAAAAACTTCTGCGAATGAATGGCATAACATGGGTAATGAAATGAGAAGAGAAAATCTGCTAAATAAGCTTATGATTCCGGAATAAAGCTCAAATTTCCAAAGTTTGTAAGCAGCAGCTTATGAAGACAACCGGCAATGAATAATTAGAAAATAACACGCGGCAGCACAACGGAATCCTGCTAACTGATGCGAATGGTCCTGCGTTCTATTTATACTTGTCAGAAAAGAATGCTACAAAACTTTTCTTTTTTCATCATTGATTTTATAATTAGAAATACTGCGAACTTTTTCGGTCGCTTCTCCTCCTTAAGACTACTCAAATACATCGGTTTTAGTGCTTCCCACTTTCTTTGTTGTTTTTCGAAATTCTCCTTCCATCTTCCACCATCTTCCATTCCTCTCGACGACAAAAACAAAGTTCAAGAAACAAAGTAATGAGTTTTTTCGACGTTTCTAATTTGTTCATTTTTATTTATTCGCAGTGCAAACGGCGTCTAGTTTATTGGAGAAACGTGAAACTTTCTGGTGGTTATATAAACAAATTAAATACCCGAGTCTCAGCGGAGAATCATCTTTATTTTGATGCGCTGTTCCGAATTGAATGTTGCCAGCATAGTGCATCTTAGGCTGTAGTAATCAGACCGACTCATTCTTCAAGCTGTTCCATCAACATTATTTCTGCTGCTCATCTAAATGAATCAGCTCATGAATAGGAGCTTGATGAGAAAATAATTCAACTAGAGAGAACTTACAATATGATTGTATAGTATATACTGTACAATATACAGGATGTTTCAGAAGTAGTGTCGAACATTTTAGGGTATTGCTCCTGGATGATAGGAGACTAAAAATGTTGTATTTAAAGTGTCCAAAACTCAGTGGTTATCCTTATAGCTGGCCTTTTGTTTTTTAACTTAGAAATTTTTATCTCAACAACAAAATGTTGTATTGATCTGAAATTTGGCATGAATATTTAAGCTGTAAAGACTAAACTTTAAAAATAAAATAAAAAAATTTCGATGTAAATTTAAAAATGGCGGCCATTTAAAATTTTTGATGGCCAATTTCAAGAAAACCGTTCATTCTAGAGAAAATTTACAAGACAAAAAAGTTAGAAAATTTTATCAAGATTTCAAGAATACCTTATTCATCAAGATTGGTCAAAGAATAACAGATGAATAAATTCTTTTCGTACTGCATGCATGACCACTTTTTACCATTAAAACATCAATATTTAATTTTCATTTCCAATTGTATATTTGAGATGGAGGTTTGAAATTCAGTATGTCTCCATATGGCCATACAGCTTATTTTACAATGTTTTTCAGATGATCTTGTTTGTCTTGTGCATGCATGCAGTATCAAAAGAATTAATTTCTCAGCTATTCTTTGACCAATCTTGATAAATAGAGTATCCTTGAAATTTTGAAAAAATTTTCTAACTTTTCTGTCTCTTGTAAATTTTCTGTAAAATGAACGCTTTTCGTGAAATTTGGCATAAAAAATTTTAAATGACCGCCATTTTGAAAATTTACATCAAACATTTTTTTATTTTTTAAAGTTTAGTCTTTATAGCATAAATATTAATGCTCAATTTCAGATCAATGCAACATTTTGTTGTTGAGATAAAGATTACCAAGTGAAAAAACAAAATGGCAGCTATAAGGATAACTGCTGAGTTTTGGACACTTCAAATACGACATTTGTAGTCTCCTATCATCCAGGAACAATACCCTAAAATGTTCGACACTACCTCTGAAACACTCTGTATATTGTGTACTGTATAGTCTGACTTCGACATTGATGTTTGAAGTTTGAAGCACAATACCTCTCAGTGTTTCAAGTATTGGTTAGTGAGTTTGTACAATATTAATGAAATGGGTGAATACTCTAATTAGACGTAAATGCTCCAAGGAAACCGGATCATTGTTCTTCCTTGATAGATAAATGTGATAT
>NW_024091889.1:0-24603 GCF_014356525.2 Nilaparvata lugens
TTTTTTAAATTTTTACTTTTCTGGTTCTTATAATATAGGCCTATATAATATATATTTTTGAATGTATCCTTTAACAACAATATATTTCATAATAATACAAGAGTAATGCTTATAACTAAAATATAAATATTTTTTTTTCAATTTTAACAGGAGATATGACGATGTGTGAAGCGTTGTCTGAAGGCTGATGAGGCTGGAGAACTGGAGGATGATGAGGAAGGGAATGCAGACACAGGGGAAAGAGGCAAGCTGAGGCTGGAGAGGCATTTCGAAGGAGACAAAGGCTGTAGTGCTAAAGATGCAAGTAAGTACTGGAGCAAGGAGTTTTTATTATGAGTGATTCATTCAATCATTTCATCAATATGAAATTTGGATTTTTATGAGAAACTGTTTTTTTTTTTAATTTTGTAGATACAGTGGAAAATTATGATTTATAATTAATTTGGAAAATACTAATGTCAAAAATATATCTAGGGTGAAGTGGGGTTTGATTATAAAATGTAAAACGGGATGATTTAATTATGATGATGATGATTATAATAATTGAAAGATAAAAACATTTGTAGCTAAGAAACATTGAACTCTGATAATAATAGTTATCTTACAAGAATAAGTGAAAATCTATGTTGTTTCTTTGAAACCTATAAAGTGTCTTAAGACAGTCCATGTTCTACTGTACAAAGATGGATGGAAAATATTTCATTGATTGATAATGCTTGATTGACAGTCGTGGAGAGCAGCACACCTTCTTCACTTCAATTATTTTCAAAATTATTACCCTGCCACATAAAATTACATTGCAATTCTGCTTATTTTCAACAAATTTCTATTAAAGCTCTCCTATTTTTCAAGTCTGTAGATCAACAATACTTGTGTCTTGGCTCAATGTATCGATGGATCAATAAAACATTAATTTTTATACAAAAGATGGTTCTGAATAAAAAATGCAGCATTGAGAATGTGAGATAAATAGAAACAGGAAGTGATTTAAGCCGATAATTGACCATGTTCCAATATTTATTCTATTATATTTCAATTACTGCAATTATTTGGTTGTTAATTTTATTTTTATATTCATATTCATAGGTGGAAGAGGAGTCTTAAAAGCAGCTGATAAAATAATGTTTTATTTTATGATTTTAAAATTCTAAAGATTTGTTCTTTTATATCTTAGTATCTATATATAAGTGTAAGTCCTATTATCATACATAGCTTAGTCAGGACTTATAATGTGAAATTTATCAAATTAGGATTTTTTATTCTATCAACCCAGTTTTATTTTTGTACTTTTCGGATTGTGTTAAAGTAGCTACACACACATCGATTTTATGCATACGATTCTTTGCCGTCCTTATAAATCCTATTAGATTGAACGGAACTTGATAAACATCATCTTCTAATCTAATAGAATTTATAAGGACGGCATTCCCAAAAATTTGTACGTCCAAAAATCAATGTGCACAAGGACTTGAACGAATTGGTGATAGGGGATGTTCATTGGCTGGCATAGAAGACAAAAGATTTTTGAAAAATATGTATCTAAACTTCTTAAATGGAGCAAAGAGACAATAAATGTATTGAGCCTGTATAGAGCGGTGGATAAATTAATGTAAATTAATTTCAGACCTGTACTATTTATTGAAGAGGAATAATTAGGAAATTACAGAAATAATGTACCTAGTTGAATTACGATCATTGAGCAACCTGGAAGGGAATACAAGTCATTTTTTTATGAAAAGGAAGAAGCAGGGAGCTAGCAGTCCTAGAGTTATCTGAATTTGTAAGTGAATTCTCAAATTATTCATTGTATGTTGGCTGGAACAAACTGTTCATTGTCGACTTTGGTCAACAGCTGAGAGAGTTTACCTCGACCATAGTAAAAACCTCTGTATCACTCAGAAAACCACAACAAAACCCTCCCAACAACCGCCACAGCTTGAGCCAACAACTGACCAACATATTCAGATTTTTGTCAACAACTTACAATAGGTGATCCCTTGTTGGGGGGGGGGGGTTAGTAATAAACAAACGGTGTCATTTCAATTATGAAAAAAAATCTTGTGTTGGGGGGTTGGTATACTGTATTTGAGGTATTCAGGGGGGGGGTATAAATGTGGGGTATTCAGAGCGGGTGGTATTGTACTAAATTTGAGGTATTTAGAGGGTCTTTGGGCATGGTGTGGGGGGTGGACAAATTTATTCATTTTTCATTTTCAAATACTTACCTTCAAAAACAAATACAAATACCTTAACTGGCCCACACATGTGGCCTCTGACTCAAGGCGGCCTCGGGCGCCTCAAGGCCGCCTTCAGGCCTCAGACTCACAACATGTGTGGAGCCGATACTTACGTCACATTCAACTATATCTCGTCACACTACACCTCTACCACAACTCGTAGACAAAAACCCAATCACCCAAAAACCACAGAGAATTCAATTCTCCATCTTCATAATCATCATGATAATACAGCAACGACCAAACTGTAGAAATTCCTCCCAGAGAATAACTTACAAGTCAAGAATGAACCAGTCTGTTCCAACCAACATACAGATTTTACTGTACCCTAAAAAATCCAGTTTTATCTGTGTAAAGCAATGGATTTATAGACAATGACTGTACCAGAAATTCATCTGAACCCTCCTCCATTCTTCAAAAAGAATTCCCTGCCTTGGCCATCAAAAGACTGATGTTTTGAAAAAAAACAGACTTATCAGTCACTCAAATAAACTTAGCTGAAATAAGTAAACCTGCCCCAGGAATGCTCAATGGTAATTCAACTAGACATGATTTAAAGAAATAAATTTTGGTTGCCGAATCATCCTTCTTGGGTTGATTATATAAAAACTGTCTATGAAATATCCCTGATAATTAAACCCTATATTTAAGCCAACATTTATTTTTTTTTTTTTTTGGACGAATTGACATTAAATTATCTAAAATGAAAAATGTCAGTTCAAACTCTATAATAAATAGAAATTGTGAGCTCTGAAACAATCTCGACCTTTAAAAAGATAAAACTATCTACTGTGAAAAAAATAAAATTTCCCCAAATAGTCGAATACCGTATATGAACAGTTTTATAAAAAGATGGAAAATAAATATTGAGGGAGAATTAGGGTTAAGTCGAGGTCAAGTCGTGGCCAGTCGGTCAGTGGTCAAGGTCGAAGGTCAAGATTGTACCAGAGCTTTCATTTTCCACTTGAAACAGTTTTGGAGTTTGAAGACTTGAAACTGCAATTTAGCTACAAATAAAATCCTGCTCTAATTAATCAATCACATTGTAGGCCTAATGATGCTGAACCTCCAATGTTGGACCAAGTTTCAATAATTCTAAATTAATTAATTATCCACCTACTCAATACATTGTTAACATTTTCCAGATAGGCTGGTAACTGAGACGAATGTAATCGAAATCCCCCAAGATCCAGAATATGGGAAGATAACGGACAGACGAAAGTTTATGCCAATGAGGTATTGTAAATGTTGGGGTCTTCTTATCCTTTCTTTATTTATATTATTAAAATTTAAAATGCTTTTGCAAAACAAAAGGTTTAAGTAATAAAAATGTTGGGGACTTGTAATTCTTTCTTATTTATTAATATTATTACACCATCCATTGATGCATTGAGCTAAGACAAGTCGTGTTATGCACGACTTCAGTAATATATTTTATTTCTATAAATAGGGCTGAAATTCTATTACATTGAACCAATAAAAATAATTTTATGATACCATGAATTGATAACAATGAAAAACTATTATTTAAACTTTCGTCAAGTGAGGTTTGCAATCTCCCTGTCTGTCCATCAAGCATAGTCAATCATAATAATTAAATTATAAATTGAATTTAGAAATTTAAATTAGTAAAAAATTATCATTATCATCATAATCACATAAATTAATGGATGAATTTAAAATAGGATAAATTTATGAGGTTATATAGTGTACCTGTGTAATAAGCAGAAGTAATTTAATTTTGAGTATGGATTGAATAAACAATTAAAATGAAATGAATTGATGTTTGTCACTCACCCTACAGACACTGCCCTCCTCTGCTGAGTAACTCCTTACATTTTTTATTAACCCCCAAGCCTTTGTCTCTTTTAATCTATTTAATTGAAATTGTCCTGTAATTCCAGTGCTTCCTCTATTGCTGCGTCAATTTTCCCCTGCAGTCTGCGGGGAATTTTGAGTGCCTTAACTGAATCCTTGCATTTCCTATGCTGTAAACAAAAATCAAACCTTGATTAATCAATTTCATCACAATGAAAATCATTACCATCTATTGTATTGTATTCATTAAGATTTGCTCCATTCTCATTAAGAAGGCTTTCACAATTCTGTCTGATAAGGCTGTGCAAAGGCTAAAAATAAACTTTCTACTCGTGATATTTTTCAAAGTTTTTTGATTTGTATATCATCCAGCTATCAAAATGAAAAAGTTTTCTCAGGAAAACATTTTTTTCTGATCATTACTTTTTGAGATATGAGCGCCTAAAGTTTAAATTTTTGGGACAGAACATCTCAAATTCGGTAAGAGATAAATCCATGAGACTTAGAGGATAGATTCTTCATGTTATTGTTGATCTAGTAAAACAAACATTTTCTGAAAATATCAATTTTTAAGATAGTTATTCAATTTACTAAAAATAACTCAACTAAAAGTTATTTTTGGTAAATTGAATAACTTTTCCAAAAATTGATATTTTCAGAAAATTTTTGTTTTACTAGATCAACAATACCATGAAGAATCCATCCTCTAAATCTCATGGATTTATATCGTACCGAATTTGAAATGTTCTGTCCCAAAAATTCAAACTTCAGTCGCTCTTATCTCAAAAAGTAATGATCTGATAAAAATGTTTTTCTGAGAAAGCTTTTCCATTTTGATAGCTTGATGATATACAAATCGAAAAACTTTGAAAAATATCACAAGTAGAAAGTTTATTTTTAGCCTTTGCACTGCCTTAAACCCTTGCAACACGGGTGCGAATCGCATTGGCGACGGCAGCGATTCCAACCATTTTCCCTCTGCCGTCACCGTCATGTGGTTTGCAACAGTGTGCGCAATGTTTCTTTCAAGTATGTATTGTAAGCATATTTGTGATTTCTTGTTTGAGTCAAGAATGTGAAACAAGTAAAATTTCCCCAAATAGTCGAATACCGTATATGAACAGTTTTATAATAAGATGGAAAATAAATATTGAGGGAGAATTAGGGTTAAGTCGAGGTCAAGTCGTGGCCAGTCGGTCAGTGGTCAAGGTCGAAGGTCAAGATTGTACCAGAGCTTTCATTTTCCACTTGAAACAGTTTTGGAGTTTGAAGACTTGAAACTGCAATTTAGCTACAAATAAAATCCTGCTCTAATTAATCAATCACATTGTAGGCCTAATGATGCTGAACCTCCAATGTTGGACCAAGTTTCAATAATTCTAAATTAATTAATTATCCACCTACTCAATACATTGTTAACATTTTCCAGATAGGCTGGTAACTGAGACGAATGTAATCGAAATCCCCCAAGATCCAGAATATGGGAAGATAACGGACAGACGAAAGTTTATGCCAATGAGGTATTGTAAATGTTGGGGTCTTCTTATCCTTTCTTTATTTATATTATTAAAATTTTAAATGATTTTGCAAAACAAAAGGGTTTAAGTAATAAAAATGTTGGGGACTTGTAATCCTTTCTTATTTATTAATATTATTACACCATCCATTGATGCATTGAGCTAAGACAAGTCGTGTTATGCACGACTTCAGTAATATATTTTATTTCTATAAATAGGGCTGAAATTCTATTACATTGAACCAATAAAAATAATTTTATGATACCATGAATTGATAACAATGAAAAACTATTATTTAAACTTTCGTCAAGTGAGGTTTGCAATCTCCCTGTCTGTCCATCAAGCATAGTCAATCATAATAATTAAATTATAAATTGAATTTAGAAATTTAAATTAGTAAAAAATTATCATTATCATCATAATCACATAAATTAATGGATGAATTTAAAATAGGATAAATTTATGAGGTTATATAGTGTACCTGTGTAATAAGCAGAAGTAATTTAATTTTGAGTATGGATTGAATAAACAATTAAAATGAAATGAATTGATGTTTGTCACTCACCCTACAGACACTGCCCTCCTCTGCTGAGTAGCTCCTTACATTTTTTATTAACCCCCAAGCCTTTGTCTCTTTTAATGGAAATTGTCCTGTAATTCCAATGCTTCCTCTATTGCTGCGTCAATTTTCCCCTGCAGTCTGCGGGGAATTTTGAGTGCCTTAACTGAATCCTTGCATTTCCTATGCTGTAAACAAAAATCAAACCTTGATTAATCAATTTCATCACAATGAAAATCATTACCATCTATTGTATTGTATTCATTAAGATTTGCTCCATTCTCATTAAGAAGGCTTTCACAATTCTGTCTGATAAGGCTGTGCAAAGGCTAAAAATAAACTTTCTACTCGTGATATTTTTCAAAGTTTTTTGATTTGTATATCATCCAGCTATCAAAATGAAAAAGTTTTCTCAGGAAAACATTTTTTTCTGATCATTACTTTTTGAGATATGAGCGCCTAAAGTTTAAATTTTTGGGACAGAACATCTCAAATTCGGTAAGAGATAAATCCATGTGATTTAGAGGATGGATTCTTCATGTTATTGTTGATCTAGTAAAACAAACATTTTCTGAAAATATCAATTTTTAAGATAGTTATTCAATTTACTAAAAATAACTCAACTAAAAGTTATTTTTGGTAAATTGAATAACTTTTCCAAAAATTGATATTTTCAGAAAATTTTTGTTTTACTAGATCAACAATACCATGAAGAATCCATCCTCTAAATCTCATGGATTTATATCGTACCGAATTTGAAATGTTCTGTCCCAAAAATTCAAACTTCAGTCGCTCTTATCTCAAAAAGTAATGATCTGATAAAAATGTTTTTCTGAGAAAGCTTTTCCATTTTGATAGCTTGATGATATACAAATCGAAAAACTTTGAAAAATATCACAAGTAGAAAGTTTATTTTTAGCCTTTGCACTGCCTTAAACCCTTGCAACACGGGTGCGAATCGCATTGGCGACGGCAGCGATTCCAACCATTTTCCCTCTGCCGTCACCGTCATGTGGTTTGCAACAGTGTGCGCAATGTTTCTTTCAAGTATGTATTGTAAGCATATTTGTGATTTCTTGTTTGAGTCAAGAATGTGAAACAAGTGAAAATATTATACTATGGCTCTATCCCGCAGCTTTTACACAGACATTAATGTTGAAAAAACAAATTTGAAAAAATCAAGTGGCACTTGATGCTGCTGAGTTATCTCTAGTCAGATTCAAGTTATAAAGTGAGCATCTGATCAGCATTGGTCTGTAAGCAGACTAAGCATAGCTCTATCCATTTCCAACTCCACACAGTTGTCAAACTGTTTCTAGACTATGTACAAATATAAACTACCAAAAATTACTTCATCTCAATAATGAAAATGTATCATCAAAAAATTTAGATAAATATATCTTCTTGGTGGAATTAATGTAATCCAGATAGAAATGATCGTTATTGAAAATAATCAACAGTTAATATCTTGTCCGATTTACCGGGATGACTTGAATTACAACCATTTACTATAGAAGGTGATGAAAAGTGGCAACAATGATTTCCTTTCATTTCCACTGTCTTTATAACATGAATCTCACTATAGCTGTTCCATTACAATCTATCTCATTCAATTCTATTCTAATTGTATATAATAATAACTCAATATGTATTATACAGTGTTTTCATCAAGTATCGCACATTCAAATAAACGTGTCTGTAAAAAGTGGGAGTTTTATATTTTTTCAATGCTGTTTTCAATCACGAGCTGCTTATTATTAAATCACTTTTTTGCTTTTAATAAGAACGACTAGCAGGCAGATTTTTTCAATAAATTAATTTATTCACTTGTTTGCTAGTCGTTCTTTTTAAAAGCAAAAAGTGTTTTACATTATTGTTGTGTAGCTACTGCAAGATAGCATCACTATATATGTATAAAACAAATGAACATTCATTTAATATGTACAGGTTACAACATACAACATATCTGCACTATTGTTTTCTGTCCAGTAATGTAGGCCTAATTATGTCATTTTGCCAAGAGCAACTAGTGTTCCTTCTTGAACATTATTCTATCAGTATTCAATGCCTCAAGATCTTTTTCTCCGGTGGGGTTGATAATAATAATTATAAGTATTAATAATACATATCAGTATATATATTATTAAAAGTTTCAACAAAATTTGATAACATAAGTTCAAAATGTCTGTCATGTTCATTAAAACGTCCGAGTTGACCCCAAGGGAAAAAATCTATAGGCATTGGATACTGGTGGAAAACTGTTCAGAAAGGAATACTCCTTGCTCTTGGCAAAACCACATGCTTACATTATCCTACTCAAAACAATATGTACTGAAGACCTGCTGTAACATGCAAATGTTTTTACATTGCGATTTTATACATAAATATTTTATACATATCTTTCGGTAGCCACACAAGTAATTTAAAAGCACCACTGTTCACAAACTTGTTTATTTGAATGTGGGCGACTCAATGAAGGCACTGTATTATCATAAAATGAATATAATAGCTTGATAATTTAATTATTGTAATAATATTAAAAATTAATATTTCATGATATTGTAATAATCAAGTACTGCCTTATTGTAATTTCTGTAATATTTACTAGGAAACAGTTGGTTAAACTTACGTTTAGGACCCACTCCCTAAGGGTGTTCCTGAGACCCTCAGGGGTGGGATTTCCCGGGCGCTCGAATGGGGCCAAATAAGTGGCCCCCACCCATGACCGCCGCCCGTCGGCCAACCATTCGACGTAGAATTGCCGCCTAAGGACACCATTAGCAGTCACTGAAAATAAACATAAAAAATACTTGAACATCTTTTGTTGGTTATGAAAACAAACCTCTTGAGAATATGAATAACATAATATACTAATGGCCAAGTTCTTAAACCCGTTTAATAGTCATAATCTTGCAAAAGACAGTATAATACAATATTTTGTTTGGCTGGAAATCAATTCGATTTAAATGCATATTACATTAAGAAAAAATATCAGAATATCAAGTTTTTTTTTGGTCCTGCAAAATTATTTCTTTAATTTGTGAATATTTCCTATTTTAGTGATGATAATGTGAAATATTTCTTCTAAGTTTGGTTTGAAGCATCTAAATTTAAAAATGTACTTTATAAAAATAATTAAGGACTGAAAATTTTGTGAATTGAACAACTACAAGACTTAACCTATTTGGGACTATAAGTAAACTTATCTAAATTTGGGAGAGAAATAGCACAAGGTTACCTTATTTTTCTCTCCCTATCATTTTGATGATGTACTTATTGTATGAATCAATAAAGAACATAGAGCTAGAGTGTTTTATGCAGTGTTTTATGCATTCAAATAGGAACAGATTGGTACTCAAACAAGCCTCTCATGGTTCATTTGTATTTTGTAATTATTGTACAATATGAAATGGATGACTATCCAGAGTATTGTTCAAGTAGATCATTTTGATAACTTACTTTTCTGCTTGAAGTAAAGGCCGTCCTCATCCACCGCCACCATTGCCGGCCAATAGGGCTGTTTCCCCAGCCGGCCCCACAACAGATTTCCAACAACTGAAATTTTCAGAAATGAATTACCGAGTTTTCAGTACATTTTTGATCATTTCCAAAAAAGGTCAAACACCTGCTACAGTTAACAAATTGAATTATTAGCCTACATCATAGAGAAACAATAGCGTAAGTAGATATCCCATGGTATAGGGAATTTATGTCGCAACTTTTACTGTTATCTCAAGCCGACTACTGTCGATTATTGTCAATTTTTACTGTTTTGTTGGGGTGATAGTGTATGAATGGCACAATTTGAGAGACTACCAGCGTCACACAGCTGCATAGGAAAGAACTATGTGAACTATCGGCTTGGGATATCTACTTACGCTATTGTTTCTCTATGCCTACACTCTTTATACTGAATGCTACCAAGTTTCATAAATTATGTAAGCTTTAATTTGTTATATGACAGTCAAGTCCTTAAGATACATAGTTTTCGAGTTTTATGCGAGAAACCAAAAAAATGGTACTTTTAAACCACCCCACCCCCTTAGCACAGGGGGTAGGGGTGGGGACTTTTGATATGTTTACCTCCTTATTACCCTAAAGAGAACTGCGGGGTCAAAAATTGTCTTCCAAACATTTCCCTCTACACCCTTTTTTGAGCATTCATTGCCTGGACTAGTAGTAAATCAATCAGATTAATTTCAAAATTGTAGGTGACTTTTTTGAACTTGGAATTATGTGTAAATTGAATCATGAACTCTTTATGAATATTCCATGAATACTTACTATTAGCGGGGGGTGGTGGTGGGAGAACTGGAGGTTCACGATCAACCATCTCTGCTAGTCTCCTCATTGGTTGCCTTCTCTCTGGTCTCTGTCTCTGGCGTTCCTGATGCTGCAGTTCAAGTCTCTGCAGCTCTTGTTCTGCTCTTTCATTTTCCAAACTAAAAATAAAAACAAAAGTATGAGAGCAGGAGCAGGAAAATACTTGAAACACCTGGTTGCACAAAAATCTGTTAACTTTTAATCCCAATTAAATGCCACAAGAACTAATCAGAGAAGCCCTGTTTTCTCAAGAAACCTTCTCTGATTGGTTCTCTTGGAAAATAATCATGATTAAGATTTAACAGGCTTTTGTGCAACCGGGCCAAAAATTGAATAATACAAAATGAAACCAACGAGATTTAGTCCAGTCAATATAGACATAAAAAAGGGGTGTGCTTGTAATATATATTGTAGTTCTGATTTTTTAATATTATTATTTGATACATGAGAGAAGTCCAGAACCAATTTCTTCATGCAAAATTTCCCTGTGCTAGATACAGAGAGGCCCAAAAACCTCGTATTTTTTGTTCATTTTCCAGTTTTCAGCTATTTCCGCCAAATCCAGTAATTGGACAGAAAAATTTGCTATAGCCTTTTTTTAGATTAAAAAGCTATGATTTTTCAAAAATGAGTAAAATTTGAAGAAAAAAATCAATTTTGATGAATTTTAGTTTTTGATCAACAATATCTCCCGATTGTTACCATTTTTGTTAATGGAATAATTATTATAATTTCAATAATTAAAAAAAAACTTTATTTAATTTTTGATACAAAGTTGATGTATGATAAGAGCCCAATCAATTCTTTTTCCATTGTAAATAATTACTGTTATTAGTACTTTGAATATCAGCATGAAACTATAAGACTAAATTCAACCTATTTGTGCTTTGAACATACCCTTGCGGAGCATGGGTTACCTACTAGTAGAGAATTATAATGTATCAATTTTATTTGAATAGTTAATATTGATTGATACTTACTTTAGCTGTCTGATCCTCTCCGATCTTCTTACGCCTAGTGGAGGCGCATCACCAATGCGCCTCCTCTTTGGACGAGGGGCATTAGCTGCTTCCTCATCGAATCGCCTCTTTGCCATCTAGAAACAAACCAACAGAAACGTATTAAACATAAAGCAGTAATGAAGGACTATATTTTTACAAATGGAAATAAATTAGAAATTGCATTTGTTCAAATGCTAATTAATGAATAATTATTATTAAACAAAAATCCCAATAAAATGCTGTAAATCTGACAATCTCTGGATAGCAGCGCTCTTTTTATGCAAGCCATAGCAGGCAGCCAGTCTACAGATGAATATAAATTGGAAATTGAATATGTTCAAATGCTAATTAATGAATAATTATTACACGAAAATCCCAATTAAATGCTGTAAATCTTTGATTTACATTTCTAATTTGTTTCCATCTGTAGACTGGCTGCCTGCTATGGCTTCCTATAAAATGAGCGCTGCTATCCAGAGATCATCAGTTTGGTGCAAGGGTGAGTGTTCCTGACTAGCAATTAGGAGGTACCGGGTTTGATTCCCGGGCTGGCAAATAATAGTAGTGCTCATCGAATTTCCATCTAGCTGTTAACCCTGTTGTCAATATTTGCAGTAGCAGATGTCTTCGGGGTGACTTACAGCCTTTTAAAATTCAAATTCAAATTAGAATTGCATATAATATAATATACTTTTCATTAACTGAATACTGAGCAGATGAGCATCGAATTTCCATCTAGCTGTTAACCCTGTTGTCAATATTTGCAGTAGCAGATGTCTTCGGGGTGATTTACAGCCTTTTAAAATTCAAATTCAAATTACATATAATATAATATACTTTTCATTAAACTGAATACTGAGCAGATGAGCATATTATAAGTAATGCGTACAGGTAAAAGAATAGTGAAGCTACAAGGAAGCTTCAAGCTCGAGAGTTGAAAAAAATGCACGTAGTGGAATGACAAGCAGCAGAGTTGCACTTAGTCAAGTGTTACTAGAGCCCAGCAACATGGGACCATCGTCGCCGAATCGACTCCAGGCGCCCTGAAGGACCTGGGTTCCGAGCGCCACACGCTACCTCCACGAACACCACTAGGAGGCCAATCGTCCCCAAGAGGGTGCTCACCCAGCTGTTCCAAACTAGAGCGGCCGGCTGACACCACATTGAGAGCAGTAAATCCTACTCCCCAGCCTACTGAGTTTAGCCAGACCAGGGCGACCCTGGGAATTCTAGTAAAGGGCTAAGAGCTCCTTTATTTGGCAAATGCCAATTTTGGAAATTGGCTTTTCAATGAATCAATATCCTTGTAAATACTATTATTTCTTCATTCATCTATGAAATGTGTTCAACAAATTTCGCTCACTCTCATTTATTATTAGTAATTTTATAATGCTCACTCACACTAATTTATTATGGTTTTTATGCTTACCTATTAATAGTCGCAGTTCATCTAGAGGTTTCTATTTTTTTAATGCGTTTCACTCCTTCTTTGTGAACACTTATAACTTTATAAGAAATATTAGGCAAATATTTATTGACCAAAACTTTTGATAGAATATTTCCAAACAGAATGTCTTTCAGTCTTAACATTGACAAGCTTTTTCTGTCACTTGGAGGAAGCAATTTCAACCAGCTTGGTAAATTACAAACCACTCTCTGTCTCAGACAGCACCATGCGTTAGCAACGGGTTTTTCCCGTTCCATTCAGTCAGATCTTTGAATGTAACGTTCTTTGTGAAGATGGTTACCGAGCACTGTAACTGGAGCCAATCGTCATTCTATTTGATGAAGATATTATTATCCAATGATGATTTATCATTAAATTCAATATAATAATCAATATATTATCATTTTATTTGATAAAAGAAAGAGTTCCTTTGGAAAATATAATTAATAAAATATAACAGTTGTTATTTAACTGATATTAAAAAACATTATAACTAAGTCAGCATATTGTCATTTTAAAACAAAAACCGAACCCTCAACCTCCTTTTTTACATTTAAAACATCAATAAACATAACTATTTGAAAAACCTCTAATCCCTCCCAGCATATTGCAATTTCAAAGCAAAATCCTAACCTACCTTTCAACCTTTGAAATATCAAAAAGCATAATTCTACCTGGACCCTAGCCCTTTCTAGCATATTGCAATTCTAAAGCAAAAACCTAACCTAACCTTATGGAACATTATTAAATATAATCCAGAAAAAACCTAACCACTAACCCCTTCACATTTAATAATTTAGATTTCAAAGCAAAATCCCAACCCCCTAACCTATCCTTTCACATTTGAAACATCAAAAACATAACTCTAACTGCACCCTAGCCCCTTCTAGCATATTGCAATTTCAAAGCAATAACCCAACCTATCCTAATAACACATTATTAAATATAACCTAAATAAAGCCTAACCTCTAACCCTTTCACATTTAATACTTTAGATTTATTCGTCATCATTAGAACAAAACATAAACATGTGGTTCATTTCATGAACATGTTCACAAACATGTGGTTCAAAGCAAAATCCTAATCCCCTAACCTATCCTTTTACCTTTGAAACATCAAAAAACATAACTACCTAGACCCTAGCCCCTTCTAGCATATTGCAATTTTAAAGCAAAAACCTAACCTATCCTAATAAAACATTATTAAATATAACCTGAATAAAAACTAACCCCCAACTTTTGCACCTTTGTTGAATGATAGACAAGGATAGCAACACCATTGCAAATCATAAACTACCATTATAACGTGGACCTCACTATAGATACTCAAAGAATACTTTTGAATAACTATGTTATAACTGTGACTGTTGCTGGCCGTTACTCTGTTTCTGAGACAAAGAGAAGCTGCTTATGAAACATTTTAAAATATAACCTAAAAAAACCTAACCCTCAACCCTATTTTGTCAATTAGTTGAATTTCTACATGATGTGGCAACCTTGCAATGCGTGAAAGAGATAGTGCCATCTGCTTTGTTGAATGATACACAAGGATAGCAACACCATTGCAAATCACACATTGCCATTATAACGTGGACCTCACTATATATACTCAAAGAATACTTTTGAATAACTATGTGGTAGCTGTGACCGTTGCTGGCCGTTACTCTGTATCTGAGACAAAGAGAAGCTGCTGGTAAATTAATATCTTGTACTTTGTACCATTAAAATAAATTTTTTTGTTCATTTTAGTCAGTCCTTTCAAAGCACTGTAACACTTCTCTATACAAGGTAAAAGTTTTCAAGAACCACTGTTTTTGTTGACTTTGACGTAGGTATACTCTTGTCTTCTTTCTTTGACATTGTCAAAATCTTCTTTCATGCCTAAGTATTTATTTTTTATTGCTGCTCCATTTGGAAAAACAATCACTAACCTAAAATTTTCAATTAAGCCTTTGAGGTTAGAGGTATCAGCTGGTCTGACGACTGACAACAAATGCTTCTCTTTGTCAAAGATACAGAGTAACGACCAGCAACGGTCACAGTTACCACATAGTTATTCAAAAGTATTCTTTGAGTATCGACCAGCTGATTGGGTGTCGACAAGATTCAACTCGCATTTTACTATCCATAAAATAAAATATTTGTTTAGTTCTAGAAAATAGACCACAAGTTTATGTTTTGCACTAAAGATGTCGAATGAATCTGAAGTACCTATTAAATGTGAAAGGGTTAGGGGTTAGGTTTTATTTAGGTTATATTTAATAATGTTTCATAGTGGTAGGTTAAGTTTTTGCTTTGAAATTACAATATGCTAGAAGGCGCTAGGGTCCAGGTAGAGTTATGTTGTTGATGTTTTAAAGGTGAAAGGGAAGGTTAGGGGGTTAGGATTTCTTTTTGAAATTGCAATATGCTGGAAGAAATTGGAGGTTTTTATCAAGTGTTCTGTTTATAAATTTTTCGAATGTGAAAGGTTGGGTTAGGTTTTTGCTTTGAAATGGCAATATGCTGACTTCAGTTAAATAACAACCGGTATATTATATGGATCATATTATTCAAAAGTAATCTTTCTTTTATTGGAAAAAAATATATATTGTTTATGATATTGACTTTCAGAATTCAGTTTGTTTTTTGGTAATATTCCTCAAAATTATATTTTTTATATGTAAATATTCCCTATTTCAGTTAAATTTATGTGAAATACTTTTACTATGTTCAGTTAGTTATATTGAATTCAATGATAAATCATCATTAAATTATAATATCATTAAAATAGAATGAGGATTGGCTCCAGTCACGGTGCTCGGTAAACATCATCACAAAGAGCGTTACATTGAAAGATGACTGAATGGAACGGGAAAAAATCGTTACCAGCGCATGTGCAATACTGTGCTGATTGAGACCGAGAGTTATTTTTTCATTCAATGCCATTTTGATTTAATATCAAGTTCAAGTTCAAGGTAACCTGACTAACCTCTCATTTTCTTTTCAGTTGTTTATTTTGAATCTGTATGTAGTGTAGTGTTGTGAATTAGTAAAGAAGAGTTTATGCATATTTCAAGTTAATTATATTACTATCATATTTCATAAAACTTTAAAGTAAAAAGATATTCACATTCTTTGATGTGGTGACGTCCGTTTAATTATATATTGCAAGTTACTAACTTATGTCGTGAAACTATATTGTAGCCTAGGCCTAGTGTGATTTTGTATTGTTGGATTCAAAACTACCGGTATTTGAGAATCAACTATTCTTTCCATGAGAGGTAAGATACTTACTCTGTTTTTTACAATATCAACATAAATAACGCCTATTAATAGATTGAATGGATTTCTTTAGAAATTTATATTGTGTAGGCTACAGTAGATAATTAAAATATTTATATTGTGTGATTAAAATTAGGTATCCATTATATGTGTTAAGATGAAACTCAAATAATTGTTCTCAAGTACTCTACCGATGAGAGTATTTCAAATTTAAATTCAATGAGATAAGTTAAAATGTCAGTATCTATGACATTTGAAGCAAACAAATTACAAAAGATTACTTCTAAATGACTGGAATCAAAATATGAATAATTTATTCAGATTTAATCACGAATCTGAAACTGAATTAAGTTATAGAGTTTTGATAAATTAAGAGCTATTATTATAAAACATGGTTTTAAAGTATTAGTAGCCTAATATTAGTGGTGGATCAAAAGATTAACAATTCCACTGTTTTTTAATAATTATTGTTGGATTATAGAGTATGGGTTGAAGCTAGGTACCTTGAGCTAGTAGAAAAATGTTAATTATTTGACAACCAACTTATCTTTTACCGTAAGAGGTAAAAGTAAGAAGTTTATGCATATTTCCGAAAATTAATAAATTATTTGCTATGTCGTTATTTGAAGCTAAGTTTATAAAGTGATTTTGTGAATAGCCTAATAAATTGTTGAAGAAATAAGGCTACTGAATTACTGGATCAACGTACTTTTATCGTAAAAGGTAAGACTTATAATTCAAATAATTTAAAATACTGATTAGCCTATTTCAAATTTAAATTCAATGCAATTATTACACAAACTATTAACAACAATATTATGAGAGTTGAACCAAACAAAAATAAGAGATTGGAATCATGAGGCATAATAGCATGATATGAATATCAATATAGCCTGATTATAATGAAATACAGTAGCCTACAATAGTTTTGGAATGAGATGAATAATCTATTTAGATTTATTCTTGAATTTTGAACTGATTAAATTTCAAATGTGTTGATATAAAAAGAGCTAATTTATTATTATGAAATACCATAGGTAGGTATGTGAAGTATTAAGAGAGTTCGTTATGAATCATAGGATTTAAATCAATTTAATGTTGAATTATAGTAAAAGTTGTTGCCTACCTTCAAATTCAAAGTCAAAAATACGAATGCTATGCACTATAACACTAAACACTTACGTAGGCCTAAACTAACCTTACGTAATCTAACCTAAACTAAACTAATAACTTAACTAAAGAAATAAATAGACTAAATACCGTAACCAAACTACACTAAATAAGCACTAAAAACTAGGATTCTTAAGACTACGAGACTTGAGAGAGCAAAAATAATGGCAACAAGCGAGAATCGAGAACAGCGTGAACGCAATAATGGGGAACTTGCATTTTCAATCCCTTTTATACTAGAGATTTGTCGTTCGGTCATGACCCGTTCAAATTGAACGGAACAGTAATGTGAACGAGTAATCCGGATCACATTTTTTCAAAAGATCTGTTCATCAACTGTGGTAAACCTTTTCTTTTTATGTTTTTACCCATCAAATGGGGCGAACCTTTTTTATTTTCTTTTTTGCTTGTTTATAGGAAAGCTGACAGTCAATTAAACGGGTCTTTTTGAACGGGTCGTGGCAGTGAACGAGACCGATTGACCCAAATCAGTGAAATGATCCGAACTTCCAATTTTACCAACTGTAGATTGGTAATAAATATTAATATTGAATTCCACATTTTCCAATTGAAAAATAATTTTATTTACCAATTTTATGTTTATAATAATAAATTAAATCAATATAAAAATTTTCGTTAACATTAATCCAATCAGAATTGATTTCAACTCTAAGTTGACTATCAATTGAGAAATAACTGAAAATTTATTAAATCTGATAAAAATAAAGATTTTTGCAACCCTGCTTTAAATAATTCAAAGGAAGCTGGTGATTGAATCGAGCCTGAAAGTCTCTTTTGACAGAAGGAAGAACGCCCAAATAAAAATTGCTAATCTGCTGATCTTATTTTTGGATGATATAGCCGGGGGTCCCTGGCTAGACAAATAATGTAAGCAAAGCGAGTCTGCTGGCAGTGCTGGCTAGTTTGATTATAGTTTCAACTATTGAAATGAAATATAATAATACTACCGAGTAACCGCAGATATAACTTGATACACTGGATCATGCTATTCTCATAGACAATGAGTATGTTGCTTGATAGACAAGTATCAAGTAAGTAAGTTAAGGTGTGGGTCCGTCTCCTCTCAATCTGATTGAGGCCAACCTGGGGGGTAGCAGACAGGCGGTGCTGGCTAATGGAGTTCTCTCTGAGATCAGGGATTGTGTTGACTGTGGAGTGCCTCAGGGCTCTGTCCTGGGGCCTCTGTTGTTTCTGATTTCAGTTAACAGTTTCTAATTTTCAGTTCGACATAGCTCAGGTGTGTTGTCTGTTATGCGGACGACAGCACCTTCTTCATTGCTGGTCGCGAGATGGGAGGGCTGAGGGCAGCTATGGTGGAGACTGGGGCGTTTGCGTCGGACTGGTTCTCTGCCAATCGCTTTCTCCTCAATGAAGACAAAACACAGTCTATTGTGTTCAGTCTTAGAAATGGGAATGAGTACAATTTTGCCCCCGTCAAACAGTTAGAATTTACCCTTGACAGGAAGCTTTCATGGGGCGAGCACATTGAGACAGTCTGCGCCAGGTTGAGCAGAGTGGTTTTCCTGCTGAGAGGTCTTAAATACAGTGTGCCACCTCATTATCTTAAAATGTGTTATTTTGGCTTTTTTCAGATTTTATATGGCCTCCTCCTCTGGGGTGGAGCCACAGATGTCGCCCGAATCCTTCGTCTCCAGAAGAAGGCCCTGAGGATTATTTGTGGGGCTGGTAGATTGGCCCACTGTCGCCCGCTCTTTATCAAAGAGAGGATCCTCACCGTCTTCTCCCTCTATGTTCTTCATACCCTTTGCAGAACACATGCAAACGTGGGGTTGCTCGTAACCCGACAAAGCTTCCACCCGTATGAGACTAGGGGTAGACTCAGGCTGAATTTACCCTACCAGAGGCTGAGCAGAACCCGGACTGGTCTGGCCAATAATATGTCCATCAGCCTCTATAATAGGCTGCCTCTGTTGGCCAGGGAACCGCCTGCTGTGCGGTTTCGAGGGCGTAATCTAACCTAAACTAAACTAATAACTTAACTAAAGAAATAAATAGACTAAATACCGTAACCAAACTACACTAAATAAGCACTAAAAACTAGGATTCTTAAGACTACGAGACTTGAGAGAGCAAAAATAATGGCAACAACAAGCGAGAATCGAGAACAGCGTGAACGCAATAATGGGGAACTTGCATTTTCAATCCCTTTTATACTAGAGATTTGTCGTTCGGTCATGACCCGTTCAAATTGAACGGAACAGTAATGTGAACGAGTAATCCGGATCACATTTTTTCAAAAGATCTGTTCATCAACTGTGGTAAACCTTTTCTTTTTATGTTTTTACCCATCAAATGGGGCGAACCTTTTTTATTTTCTTTTTTGCTTGTTTATAGGAAAGCTGACAGTCAATTAAACGGGTCTTTTTGAACGGGTCGTGGCAGTGAACGAGACCGATTGACCCGAATCAGTGAAATGATCCGAACTTCCAATTTTACCAACTGTAGATTGGTAATAAATATTAATATTGAATTCCACATTTTCCAATTGAAAAATAATTTTATTTACCAATTTTATGTTTATAATAATAAATTAAATCAATATAAAAATTTTCGTTAACATTAATCCAATTAGAGTTGATTTCAACTCTAAGTTGACTATCAATTGAGAAATAACTGAACATTTATTAAATCTGATAAAAATAAAGATTTTTGCAACCCTGCTTTAAATAATTCAAAGGAAGCTGGTGATTGAATCGAGCCTGAAAGTCTCTTTTGACAGAAGGAAGAACGCCCAAATAAAAATTGCTGATCTGCTGATCTTACTTTTGGATGATACAGCCGGGGGTCCCTGGCTAGACAAATAATGTAAGCGAAGCGAGTCTGCTGGCAGTGCTGGCTAGTTTGATTATAGTTTCAACTATTGAAATGAAATATAATAATACTCCCGAGTAACCGCAGATATAACTTGATACACTGGATCATGCTATTCTCATAGACAAGCTTAAGCTTGCCAATGAGTATGTTGCTTGATAGACAAGTATCAAGTAAGTAAGTTAAGGTGTGGGTCCGTCTCCTCTCAATCTGATTGAGGCCAACCTGGGGGGTAGCAGACAGGCGGTGCTGGCTAATGGAGTTCTCTCTGAGATCAGGGATTGTGTTGACTGTGGAGTGCCTCAGGGCTCTGTCCTGGGGCCTCTGTTGTTTCTGATTTCAGTTAACAGTTTCTAATTTTCAGTTCGACATAGCTCAGGTGTGTTGTCTGTTATGCGGACGACAGCACCTTCTTCATTGCTGGTCGCGAGATGGGAGGGCTGAGGGCAGCTATGGTGGAGACTGGGGCGTTTGCGTCGGACTGGTTCTCTGCCAATCGCTTTCTCCTCAATGAAGACAAAACACAGTCTATTGTGTTCAGTCTTAGAAATGGGAATGAGTACAATTTTGCCCCCGTCAAACAGTTAGAATTTACCCTTGACAGGAAGCTTTCATGGGGCGAGCACATTGAGACAGTCTGCGCCAGGTTGAGCAGAGTGGTTTTCCTGCTGAGAGGTCTTAAATACAGTGTGCCACCTCATTATCTTAAAATGTGTTATTTTGGCTTTTTTCAGATTTTATATGGCCTCCTCCTCTGGGGTGGAGCCACAGATGTCGCCCGAATCCTTCGTCTCCAGAAGAAGGCCCTGAGGATTATTTGTGGGGCTGGTAGATTGGCCCACTGTCGCCCGCTCTTTATCAAAGAGAGGATCCTCACCGTCTTCTCCCTCTATGTTCTTCATACCCTTTGCAGAACACATGCAAACGTGGGGTTGCTCGTAACCCGACAAAGCTTCCACCCGTATGAGACTAGGGGTAGACTCAGGCTGAATTTACCCTACCAGAGGCTGAGCAGAACCCGGACTGGTCTGGCCAATAATATGTCCATCAGCCTCTATAATAGGCTGCCTCTGTTGGCCAGGGAACCGCCTGCTGTGCGGTTTCGAGGGGCTCTGAAGAGCCTGCTGGCGGATCATCCTCTGTACTCACTCTGTGAGTTGGAGAGCAGTGTGGTGAGTGCCTATTTTCTTATTTGATTTCTGCATTAGAGCAGTTGTTTTTCTTTTACTTTTCTTGACGTGTCCCAGTGGGCTTCACTTTAGTGATCCCTTTTATGGACCTAATTAATTAAATACTAATTACTAACTGTGATTGAGGCAGTCAGTTTGGCTGCGAAACGACACCTCCAAATGGTCACCTGCTATGCGCATACATGCGCAAACCGTGAGATGTGGAACTATCCAACTGTGGCACTGTAGGCAAATATGACAGAGGAGAGAGAGAGGAGTTAGCCTGCCTGCGTTGCAGTGGAACCACCCACACCCACTAGCAGGGCACATTAACACACAAGTGTTCAGCTATAGTCTATAGTGAGATTCATCTTATGGCCTAGTCAGTGCAAATGATAGGACTACACAGTTGCCGATTCTCTGTTACCACCGTCTTCTGCAGTAGATAGCTGTGATTAAAGTCATCCTGCTCTATTTCGAAATTCATTCATTTGCCATAAAATAATATACAAATTGATAAAATAAATATTCTCAATTACAAATTGATATGACATTAATTGTTACTATTACAAATTATTCTCAATTTTACCTGATATTAATTGTTGATTATTGTCAATAATGATCAATTCTACCTAGAATATTAAATTTTGTTCACCAAGCAAATATATATTCTCATGATTTGATAATAAATCTTTATGATCGAAATTGAATATTTTGGTTGCTTACATATTTATTTCACCATAGCGTACAAACGATTTGGCAATACTGAAATAATTCAGCGTGTTGAATAATATCATGAAGAAAAGATAGCAAAATAATATATTCTATGGTATAAGACGTTGTTCCAAATTTCATTGTTAACACAAACAAGCCAATAGTCCTAATAAATATTTTTAGTGAAGCTACCCATATAACGTTGATGGTCTCTTATACTGTGCCTGTCTTTAGCCAGTTACACACACACACACACACATCGATTTTTGGTCGATCAGTCCAAAATGTCATAAACCCAGTTTTTATAGGTACATTGTTTTGAACCATATACATTTTCAAGTGCTTACAAGGTAGGCCTATCTTTGATCAATTGTTGGATTAATAAATCTGATGATAACTTCCAAAAAATGCAATGTCTTTTCTTGCCTTATGTTGTAGGCACAATGTATAATTATTATAGAAATAAGGAGTACCCTTTAAAAAGTTTCAAAAGAGTACTAGTCTATAATAAATGAAAATCGAGCCTCAAATTTTGACATTCAATAACTTTTTTATGTGTGCATCGAATTTGATGATTTTTTTAGTTGTGTTTGTTATGTTCAGGAGCAGGTTTATGGCCTATCAAATTTATGATCCGACTTCAGGACTCTTTCCCTCGGTCCTTCAAAGTTTACATGTAATCCTTATGAGAGAAGATTTGTGAGCTGGCCACACACAGAATTAAAAATCAGCTGTTATAATCATTGCGTCATCCAACAGCCGTCGATAGATATGTTTTTCTATTTCTTTCTGATTCACAAAATTTTAATTCTAATAATAATGCCGCGGTACGAACGACGTCGAAACTTGGATCGTAGAACTCGAATTAAATTTAGAATATGCACGGGAAAATCAGCAGCAAGGAGGTATACCATACAATTTTCATGCAGCATTCAACTATATCTAAAAATACAAACTGCTGCACAACTAACTAAGCACATAGGAAGTCCATATTGAAATATACATGTAAATACTGATTGTTGGATAATTTTCATAAAAATATAGTGCATCAGATTAAGCTAAGGCTAAGCACACCTGAGGAGGTGCGGTTTGGTGATACAAAGTGTTGATCTTATGGAGATTGCCTTATCCAACGATCTTTATATACTAACTTACAGTAATAAAATAGTAATTTTATATTAGTATATATATTATATATACTATTAAAAATAGTAATTTATATACTAACTAAAATAATACTAGTTAGTATATATAGATCGTTGGCATTATCACACCGTTCCACGCCATGCCCGATTCAGTGTGTGTGAGCTCTTCCATTCAAACCAATAAGCAAGAAGCACCTGGATGCAAAATGCCGCATCGCGCTTCCTCAGGTGTGCATCCAGCTAAAGTTTGTCACGAGATGCATTAACTATTTGGCGGTACGAAGTTCGCTGGGCCAGCTAGTAAGTTATATAATAATTGAACAATTCAAGTAGCCATATTAAAATACTTGGTTATGCAGAAACAAATCATGAATATATTTGTAATAAATTTAAATGTAGCTTGCCATAACATATTATCTTTCAGATGGGACTACTCATAAAATGTAGGCTATACTATTCATATTTCTCTCCATACTGTAATTCACATTGAAATATGTGCAAGCGCTCGATAGGTGCAAGTGCCCTGTTGCAGGGGCACCGTTTGTTAAACAGCTCTACGCGGTTTCATTCAATAGGCGTTCGAGCAACTCTTTGAAAATAAGTCTAAATACATCCCTTTATAGTGAGGTTTACGTTATTAATAGCAGCATTTGATTAACATTAGTGTTGTTACCCTTGTCCATCATTCGACAAAGCAGATAGCACCATCGCTTTCTAGCTCTGCAACATTTCCAGATCGTTTTACAACAATGTAGTAATATAATTTATTCAACAAAATATTTCATCCAAAGTATAGAAATGTATTATTCCAAAAATTGAAAAATATTATAGCAAACTGTAACAAGTTTGTAACAGATGTGAATTTGTTGTGTAGGAACATGACGTGTGGATGTGAGGAGAAAGCACTGCTGAAAACCATGAGCAGGGTGCTCGGTAATTACCCAAGGGTGCAGCCTGAGAACAGACTTAGCCCGGCGCAAGACCGAGATAATGCTGAGTCAGCTGTTATAGAGTGGTGGGGAGGGGAAACCCAAAGTGAGTATTGTTAGAGAAAAGATATCATAAAGGTCGATTCACTTACAACAGTAAAAATATAATTCCCAAAAGTTGTAATTTATTGAACTATTGCCACTCAGCCCGGCCGAGTGAGTATCAGTAATACCATTACAACTTTGAGCAGTTACTGTATATTTTTACTGTCACTGTTATATGCGAAACCTGCTTAAGAAGATATTCCGTGGTAGCCTATAAGTGAGGTCATCGTTATAATGGCAGTATTTGATTAAGATTGGTGCTGCTATCCTTGTCTATCATTCGACAAAGCAGATAGCACCATCGCTTTCTAGCTCTGCAACATTTCCAGATCGTTTTACAACAATGTAGTAAT
>NW_024091890.1:0-17984 GCF_014356525.2 Nilaparvata lugens
CGTATTTATAATATGGAATGGAGTGAGAAGATTGAAAGATTAAGAGAAGGAGAGAGTGAGAGAGTGAGTATGGTGACCTACTGTTGAAAACACTCACAGGAAGAGGGTTCAACATCTTCGATTGGCCTATGACAAACCCAGACTAAAAATAGTGAACTTTTTTACGTTTTGAGGACATCTCTTTTCTTTTGGACTCCTTCCTTTGGAGTTCCTTTGCTTTTCGAGTCTCACGCATTAAGAAAACAGATTGTCTATTCAATTTGAAATATATAAATATATCAGTCTAGCCAGGGGGGCTCTTCCCCCTGGACCCCCGTAAAAAAAATGAGATCAGCGGGCTCGCTTCGCTCGCCTTATCAGGCGATATAATATTCCCAGGAATAGCTCTCATTGAAGTAGCAGTGCCCCAATCAATTTTTCCGCGATAAATGCATTTCAATCTTCAACTTGATGCCAACCTAACAAAGTCAACTCAACTTTATGCCAACCTGACAAAATTATTAATTTAGTTACCAGTTAACAACTGTTTCGAAGAGGTACTCTCTCTAGATTATAGTTCTATGGTAACATATGCTATGGACATTTTTCAATTATAATTAAGAGATTGAAATAAGAAGAATATACTTGCTAAAAGACGAACTTAAAACCCTTAAAAACCACCCTTAGAGTTAAAATATTGCCAAAAGATTTCTTAGTGCGCCTCTAAAGGGCCAACTGAACATACCTACCAAACGTTTTTGGTCCGGTAGATTTTTAGTTCTGCGAGTGAGTGAGTCAGTCAGTCAGTGAGTGAGTGACATTTCGCTTTTATATAATATATATATATATATATATTATATATATATATATATAGATATATATATATATATATATTATATATATATTATATAGATTCATTCATCAGATCGTATGGTTTTCATTCCAACATCAACTTTAAAAGTTTTAGTTAGATTTATAAATTCAGGAATAGATCATAAAGTGATGTTATAGAAAAAACAGGCATTCATTTCTTGATCAAGAATTGAAAACGAATTGATTCAAAATAACTTTAATTCTAAACTCTGCAATTAGAGTCAACCAAGAATTATTATCAACTAGCAGGGAACAGTGTTCCGCAAGGGTGTAATTAAAAAATTGACAAACTGAAAACTTGACCTACTGAAATCTTATAGAATTTAAAATAGGTCTATAACCATCCTCGGTAGATTGAGAATCTATATGCAAAATTTTAAGTTAATCAGTTGAGTAGTTCAGACGTGATGATGCGTCATTCGTGAATTTCCTATCCCGTAGATGTAAAAACCAAATCTTCCCTTTATTTTATTGTAGAAGACCCGTGTGACTTCCATCTGTATAAAGCTGCTTTTACTCCAAAGTTATAAACAAATATCTGGTGTGGCGCACTCACACAACTTTCCTTGCCGTTATAAAAAGTGATCACCTTACACTAGTGTTCCCGCGCATCTCAATCTACTATTCAAAGATTTGAGCCACCTGGTGACAGGGCAATAACGCTGGAGACACACGAGGTCTGCTATCTCTTCATAGTGAATCATTTAATAGAATCAACAGTTGCCAGCAGTTTGCAATAATTGGATAATCACATTTTCTCGAATTTCGAGCTTATTTTTAATTTTAGGTGAAAATGTTACGAAACATCAATTGTAGAGATTCTCATGCTCAATCTTTTCCACTCGAAATGTTTTGTTTAAATTGTATCTGAAGCCTGATAATTGAGAATCTAAAATCAAACTTTGCATAGATGGGGTGGAGCTCCTGAATTTTTTACAGATATGGGACTTGTAGCAGTTGATAGAGCTTATCAATGACTATTCTAGGTATAACTTTAATCAAAATCGTTGGAGTCGTATTCGAGAAAATCGCGAAAAACTCTGTTTTTGACAACAATTACGCCATTTTAGCCGCCATCTTGAATTGCATTTGATCGAAATAGTTCGTGTCGGATCCTTATAGTCTAAGGACCTTGAGTTCCAAATTTCAAGTCATTCCGTTGATTTGGAGATGAGATATCGTGTACATAGACGCACATACACTCATACACACACACACACCCAAAAACCACTTTTTTGGACTCAGGGGACCTTGAAACGTATAGAAATTTAGATATTGGGGTACCTTAATTTTTTTCGGAAAGCAATACTTTCCTTACCTATGGTAATAGGGCAAGGAAAGTTTCTTTACCTATGGTAATAAGGCAAGGAAAGTAAAAAAAACAGGCATTCATTTCTTGATCAAGAATTGAAAAAAATTGATTCAAAACAACTTTATCCTGAACTCTGCAATTAGAGTCAACCAAGAATTATTATTAACTAGCAGGTAAGCCGTAGAATTAAAATTTAAAATAGGCCTATAACCATCCTCGATAGATTGAGAATCTATATGCAAAAGTATAAGTTAATCAGTTGAGTAGTTCAGATGTGATGATGCGTCATTCATGAATTTCCTATCTCGTAGATGTATAAGACAATAATTATTTCCTTCATTTTATTATAGAAAACACGTGTGACTTCCATCTGTATAAAACTACGTTTACACCAAAGTTATAAACAAAATTTTAACAACTTAATCTTTATAATATACTCTATTAGATTGAACATAACTTATCATACACATGATGAACATATGTGTTTGTCAAGTTCCGTTCAATCTAATAAAATCTATAAAGATTAAGTTATTAACATTTTGTTAATTGACCGAGCGAAGTGAGGTCTAAGATTCACGGTTTGGTAAGATTCAAGGTCGACGGTTTGGCTTTTCTCTTTAATGTTTAAATGTTTATATATTGCGCATTTACGGCGAAACGCAGTAATAGATTTTCATGAAATTTGACAGGTATGTTCCTTTTTTAATTGCGCGTCGACGTATATACAAGGTTTTTGGAAGTTTTGCATTTCAAGGATAATATAAAAGGAAAAAGGAGCCTCCTTCATACGCAAATATTGGAATAAAAATCAGACTATAGAATTATTCATCATAAATCAGCTGACAAGTGATTACACAGATGTGTGGAGAAGCCAGTCTATTGCTGTATTTCCCATAAGGTCTATAGTTTCAATCAGGTATTTGTGGATGAGAATACTGCGTGAGGTCTACTGTTCACAGAACTACTAGTTATTAACTAGCAGATAACCCGTGTTCCACAAGGGTGTAATTAAAAACTTGACAAAATGAAAACTTGACCTACTGAAATCTTAAGGAATTTGAAATAGGCCTATAACCATACTCGGTAGATTGAGAATCTATATATGCAAAATTTTAAGTTAATCAGTTGAGTAGTTCAGACGTGAAGAGGCGTCATTTATGAATTTCCTATCCCGTAGATGTATAAGCCAATAATTATTTCCTTCATTTTATTATAGAAAACCCGTGTGACTTCCATCTCTATAAAGCTGCGTTTACTCCAAAGTTATAAACAAAATGTTAACAAATTTATCTTTATATACTCTATTAGATTGAACATAACTTATCATACACAACATTATGAACATATGTGTTTGTCAAGTTCCGTTCAATTTAAAAGAATGTATAAAGATTAAGTAATTAACATTTTGTTAATAACTTTGGTGTAAACGTAGCTTAAGTTCTAGCTGCTCAGTAACTAACATCATGAGCATAAATCTAGTCACTTTGAACTCTATTCACTTTGAGAGGATGATGATCATAAATATGATTAGTTACCTATTCCAATTGCAAATGATCAGCAAATTAACAGCGTGTTGATCATGTTTAGATCACACATCCTAATCGAAATTCGAAGTTGTCAAATCAATCAACAATAATCCATCAAGATTCAAACGCTCAAAAAAGTCCGTTAAATTTGAAATTCAAACAAAAGTGTGTGGGAGATACTTGACTCCAGTAATTGAGTGCATATGAGTGTTGTCTAGGACAGCTGCCTCTATAGCTCTCTCATTTCACTCTCTCTCACTCACTCACTCTCTCTCCTCTCTCTCTCAATCTCACACACTCACACTCCTTCTATTTCTCTCTCACTCTCTCACACACAGACTCTTTCTCACCTTCACTCACTCTTCCTCACTCACTCTCTCAAACACATTCTCCTACATTCTGTCTGTCTGTCTCTCTCTCTCTCTTCATCTCAGTGTCTCTTAGGTCCTTCCTCTCAGTTTAAACAGCAGCTGGATAATATTGAGTGGGCTTAAATCTACTTATACGTCAGTTTTTCAGCTCAGTGTTGGTATCGTTTTGTTTTCAGTTGTGAGTTGTCTGTTACTGTATTTAGATGGAAGAGTTCTTCACTGTGATGTTTTTAAGATTTTTGGAGACAATCAGACAATCATAGTTTATTACTTTAGTAGTTAAAAAATTTAATGACCACAAAGTGACGATAACACTGGTGTTTTCTCTCTTCTGTGCTATTACCGTTTTATTAGTAATCGGTATGTTATGAGAAGGTTAATTTGTCTCTCTTTGTAAGTTTTATGTTTATTAAAAGTTCAGTGTCTATGTAAAGTTTAGTTGATCAGTCCCAGACCTCATTAGGAGTCTAGATTATAGTGGTGAATTGAGTTGTAAAAATTTTGAATCTTCATTTTTTTCTTGAGATTGGATGTCGAAATTTTAGTTTCCGTTCCCACAAAGTTTGACAAACATAATTATTGAAGTTTGTGTGATATTGGAGTGTGTGTGAGTGAGAAGAATCTAAAAGATAACAAAGGATAATTATTGAAGTGTGAATGAATCTCGAAAATATCAAAGAAAATTTGAGCAGAGACGAAGTGTTGTGACAGTTGTGGCCGCAAGAGAAAATCATTTACAAATCAATTTACAGCATTTAATTTGGATTTTTGTTTAATAATAGATTGGAAAATCAATTTTCTTGGGGATTTACAGTAGATTAAACTCTGACAAATTGCTGATTTGTGGGATAAAGTTCATAGTAGAAACTTCATGAACTTCATCAATATTCTATCTTCTTCAAGATATTCTCATATCTTGTTCATTGATTGAAGTAAAACGTGTGACTGATAGGAAACTGGTGAGTGATGTATTTGATGTAATAACAGAAACTTTATTCATTATTTTCTCAATGACTTTACTCATTACCTACTCCATGAATCAATTCATCTCCTTACTTATTATCATGAGCATCAAAGTATTCTACACACTAAGGCTAGGCACACACCAGTTAGTCAAGACAAGACATGATCAGACACGTTTAGTCACAATACTTCACATAGTTGTTTATGAAGACATGTCTAATTGCAATGACTCATCAGTGTAAGTTTAGTCATAAGCAACAATGTGAAGTATTGTGACTAAACGTGTCTGATCATGTCTTGTCTTGTCTTGACTAACTGGGTGTGTGCCTAGTCTTACTTTTTTATAATATTTTATCTCGTACCGTATTTGAGATATGCTCATGTACATTAATTTCTCTTGGATCTCCTTCTTGCATAATCAAGACAAGATTCAGACTTCAGTCGGTTTTTATAATAATTATTACTGTTTCAATTGAATTTATTCATATTTTTATAATGTAATTTACAATACCAGTCGCAAATAGAACTCTTTATAGTGTATTGAAACAAACGATCTAACTAATATTATTATATTTGATAGAGAATATACGAATTATATATCTGTAATTCTCAAGTAGACTATATAAACCACTCTTGAAACTCATTGATTGCTCGATATTACAGTTCAGAGTAACTTACAGCAAGTTAGGTAGGTACCAGGAATGAATAAGTGTACCTATGTAAACTCCATTATCTTATGTCCTTGAATATGAGTTCTATACTTAACTATGATGAATAATCAATATTCCAATATTCGAGAACTGGCGGAATTTCCCAAGAATGGAGTCAAGACAATGCGTTTTTGCATTAGCATTGTCTTGCAATCCAAGAATTAATTTAACAGTTATGTAAACACTATCAGTTCAATGGACGATAATGTCACAATAAAATTAGAGAATTCAGACTAATGTTTGGTTAATGCTTTCACCTAACGTTATCAGCAATCGTTGAAATCAATATCAGCTGATAACTACTGATATTATCAGTAGCTTAGTAATAATACAAAATTAATAATCTAGCCTCCTAATGGTAGGCCTACAAAGAATACGGTACGGTATCAACTGAGATTCCTTGTAAGTTACCGTACTATAACTAATAATACTTCTGAATTCCTCAGTAGTATATTATTCCTCCTCTACTTTGTTAAATTCATTGAACAGTATAGTTTGCTATATTCGTATAAATTGCCAGCTATTGAAATGAGCTATTGAAAATTACTATTCTATTGGGATAGAATATTATTTTCTATTTATTATTCCATAGGATAGAACATTATTGTGAAATGAAGACACGCCATCCAAATAATATTATGAAAGACAGAAGCATCTTTTTTTAAAACAAAATATTCATTTGCTGGACAGCCACACCTCAATAATTGTTCAATGGCATCATTCACAGAGTGCAATTCATTTGCAGTAGACTACCTTTCCCACGCTATTCTTATTTCAAATCAGTCTATTTTTAGAAGGTTGCGTCATTATTCCATTGCAACGTCCAGTTTTGAAATTGGCGCGTACCTTATCACATTTTTTGCTTCCAAATTTCTCCTGTTGAGAGCGCTGAACTCAGTAAAATTTCGGCCGTTCGCTCCTTGCTTCCAACAAAAACAAACTTGCTCTGACAGCGTTGTAAAATTAGGATTTTTGTGTATGGAATCTCAGAGGGAGGTCTATGTGTTTCTTTTTGAATTTCAGCAAAAATGAGGTGAGTTTATTGATTATTTAAAATCTACAAATCATTTTATAGATTCTAACCTTCATTTCTTGGTTCCTTGAAGGAATCAAACAGCTTTGTCCAATCGGTATTCAAAAAGTAGGCCAACGGTAACAAATCCTAAAACTGACCTTGTCTCTGTATTGTTTCGTGTGGGATATTCTTGATTGTGTATATATTGAAGGCTAAATTTTGTTTATTATCTTTCAAAGTTTCTATAGGTTTATATTGCTTTTTGATGATGGCTTGTGTTTCCTGTTCTAAATTGAAGCAGTAGATAAGGTTAGCTTTGTGTATCCGTGTGGATTTGGTTTGTTTATTCATGTTAAATTTACTATAAAATGAGCACTTATGAAAATTCAGTTAGTTTTAACATTTTTATCAGGTTATTAAGATTCATATTTGGTTTTGAATCCACTGTATTTTTTAAAAACCAACATGGATAGCTAGTTTGTTACATAAGTCTACATTTCTAACCTCCAGGCTGTAATCTATTTTCACTAAATATTGTATCCGGATCATCAATATTCTCTGACATTTTTAGGTTAGTTTGCAACCATATTTCAAACTTGAAGTATTTTAAATGATTTATCAAAATTACACTACATACTGTTACCAACTATGATGATCAATTTACTTTAATTCAACTCTAAATTTTTCTTTCAATTTCAGAATGAGTGAAGCTACGGATAGAGTTCTTAGGACCCGATCTAAAAGCATTGTGAGACAGAGGTAAGTTAGCTTATTTCAATTAAATAAGTAGTTGGCAATTTATTGAGATATGGGTGTTGAATTTTTATAATATCCATTTATTTCATAAGTATTTAGCCAAAAATACTTGCTTGGAATGCCTGTCTAATATATTTCCATAATTCTTGAATTTAATAAATTTCAAATTTATGGAATATCATAATTAATCAAATATTTCCTCATGCACAGCACTGCAAATCTAAACAAGCTTAAAGAATTGAGAGAATTTCTAGGGGTGGCCATTAAAGTAAATTCATGACGTGTGTACATACATGTTCGTCGAATGCATGATGTGTCATTAGCGAACAAAATTAAATAAAACATTAAATAAACTACTGGGAAATGATAAATTATAATGATACAAAATTATTCTACCTTAAATAGAGCAGCGAAGTAGGAATAAACAAGATAAAATCTAATATACAAAAACCTAACCTCCAAAAATTATGTTCAAAACATTTATGACGAGCATGTGTGTACACACATGTTCAATACACTTGTTATGATTTTGAAGGACGGATTCAAAAATTCAAATAACCTCACACGTCAACCGAAGCTTATTGTGTGTCCCAAGCACGTTAGTTGGGCAAACCAATACCTGTGTCCTTTACAAGATTTAGGAGTTTTTTCCCCATACTAACCTACCATCACCTGGCTAACATCCCATTCACCACCTGGCTGCTTGCAGCCTAACAGAGCCTTTCTCCTTGCCTCTAGTCTCTCGCAATCCAGTATGATATGCTTGGCAGTCTCTTGAGGCCCACCGCAAAGTAGACCCACGTAATCCACGAAAAGCAACCCGTGGGTAAACCATTGCTAGGCTTCTCTAGACATCTGTGTAATACATGCAATGAATAATCCACTTGTCAGCTGATTGATTATGAATAATTCTATAGCAATGGTTTACAAAACATTCCACGGCGTGGGTTGGAGTGGCGTGAATTAGCGTGGGTCTACTTTGCGGCGGGCCTAAAACTGATAACAAAGCTTACACATCTGACTTCCATTTTATTTTGTCCTGTCATTAGTGGCTACCCTAAGCCGTAGTTCAAGGGTTGAAATCATTGTCAATCAAATAGTGTTGATAGATTTTAATAATTTATTCATTCCGTTTTCCAGGAGAATATCTACTGATCATGTTACTAATACACAGATAACTGAAAAAGAAGTGATTTGGAAGAAAAGCGCTACATTTGACGATAGTTCTCGTATTGTTGGAGAACTAGGAGGAAATCATGTAAGTAAAGTTCACATTTATTTTTCCCATACATGGTAATTCTACTGAGTCACTGTCAATGTTATAGAACCGTTCCATAATGAAATAAAAACACATATGTTGTCAAATTCTACACAGTTGGATAATATGTTGAAATCCTACACTATACAACTGTGTAGAATTTGACAACATGCGTGTTTCTATTTCATCATACATAGTAGTTAAATTACTTGGCAGTACAGTAGTTTAATTACTTATATTTCAAACCACTTGCCAATAATAATAATATAGAGTATCCTGGCTGTCTCAGGTCTGGTCTCAGAAATTTCAGGTCGCACCAGATCAATTTCAAGGCCTCTGGCATGACCTAACGACTGCTTTCAGGCAGCCGAAACCGACGGCTCAACATATCCATCTGAAACATGGGAGTGGCCCGAGAAAATATCTTGCACGGGCCGGGATATGATCATTCGTTTATACAATAAGTACATTATCAAAATGATAGGGAAAGGAAAAATAAGGTAACCTTGTGCTATTCCTCTCTCAAATTCAATAATAATAACTTGACAATAGTTATGTTGGCATGTCAGCCTGTGCGCTACATACTGTTATCTTATATTTATTTTGCCTGGTCCACACTATCTCCAAGTCACTGGCCAAAGTGGTAAGCTTGGCCACGTTGGGCTTGGCATCCACCCTGCCATGTGACCATTTGTGGATGCTCGGCTGGCCACTCGCCTTCCCTCGACAAAAAAAAATCGGAGCGAAAGCAAGCGAAGGCCAGTGAAGGCGAGCGCTGGCAAACCAGCCATCCACACTCTCTTGCTCGTCGTCATTTGTAGGCCTACGTATTGGGCGAGAGTGTGGATGCGGCATTAGAGCTAGGGCTTACCATTAAGTGAGGTGGAACACTAAGGCTAGGCGCACACCAGTTAGTCAAGACAAGACATGATCAGACACGTTCAGTCACAATACTTCACATAGTTGCTTATGACACAACTCACACTGATTAGTCATTGCAATTAGACATGTCTTCATAAGCAACTATGTGAAGTATTGTGACTGGTCTTGTCTTGACTGACCGGTGTACGCCCAGCCTTTCATAAATGAAAAGTTTGAATTAGTGGCATATTGTTAGTAATTGGCCGTTTTCACACTTGCCGATTTCTCACCGACACAACACAACAAGACGTAATATTGCTCTCCAATTGTCTGATTGGGTTGGCATATCAATAATCATCCAATGGCCGTTTTTACACTTACCGATTGTCTGGCGACATAATTTATTATCACGACACCCACAATGTCTTCCTATTGGCTAATTCTTACAAACAGCTGATGCTCAGCCAATCGGAGGATATTCTGGGTGTCGTGACGATAAATTTAATGTCAGTAAATGAGAAAACGGCCATTGGCTGATAGCCAATCCAATCAGACAATTGGAAAACAATATGTGTTGTTGTGTCGGAGAGAAATCGGTAAGTGTCAAACCGGCTATTGGCTGATAGTTGATAAGCCAACCCGATCAGACAATTGAAAAACAATATCTCGTGTCGTGTCGGTGAGATGTCGGTAAGAGTGAAAACGGCCATAGATTGATTGTAGATACGCTAACCCAATCAGGCAATTGTAAAACATTATTATTTAGCCAATAGATATTGAGATATTACATTAATTATTGGGATGTCTCAAGAAGGGTACAGAAATATGCATACTTTTTTGGAATATCTCAGTAACCATCGAATAAACCGGTTGCATTGGATTCCAAATCAAGTTTTACACCAGATTACTTCAACTTTAATATATTTGTGCCACTGAAATATTATTTCATGATGATTGAGATTGCATATTTTAGTTTATCATTATATTTCTAGACTAGCAGGTAGTCCGTATCCCGCGAGGGTCTAATTGAAAAGTTGATAAACTGAAAACTTGACCTACTGAAATCTTGAAGAATTCTAAATAGGCTTATAGCCATCCTCGTAAATCAAGAATCTATCTGTAAAATACTCAATAATAATTTTACGCATATATGTCTTGCAACTGAATAAGAGCTATTGATTTCAGTTCAAATTTATTATTAACTAGCAGGTAACCCGTGCTCGGCAAGGGGCTAATCGAAAACTTGACAAGGTGAACCTGAGATCTTGAAGAATTGAATCTATATGCAGAATTTCAAGTTAATCAGTTGAGTAGTTCAGACGTGATGATGCGTCATTCGTGAATTCCTATCTCGTACGTGTATAAGCCAATTCTTTCCTTTATTATATTATAGATATATTCGCTCTCAGTGGCGGATCTAGAATTTTATTTTGGGGGGGGGCTGAACAGGGGAAAATTTGTGAAGGGCTCACATTTAATGAAGTTAATTGTTGAAGTTTTATGGAGTAAAAACGTGTGTTTCACAGTAAAAGTTTTCAGGATGGTTTTGTTTATTTATTATGAAATACATTTAAGTTAATAAAAGACAGATTAAAAATATGAAAAGGATTTATTTTTAAGTACATCGTAATGTATATTTTCGAAATAGTTCTACTGCCTGGAGATGAATAAATAATGATGGGGACACAGTTGGAACTTTTGTTTGGAGACTTGAAGTGATGGTCTGAGAATTAATACTGTCATTCATCGCTAGTCGCTGTACAGGAACTGTAACGCCTTGTGTGCTTTTGAGCAAACTTTTCAATTACCTGTGAAAAGCATACGCCAGTTAATCACTCGATCAAGGACTGGATGATAAAAAACAAAAAAAAAAGATCCAAACTGGAGGGAAGGATGATAGGACTCCAAAGTCCTATCCTTCTTCTCTCCCTACCGCTTGCAATAAATCTATGATAAACATTGCAAAAATATACTAAGTATACTAGTATATACTAAATATACTAGTAACTAAGATATTATACAAAGTATTAAAACGTTAACGGATATCATACAATTGAAGACGTAGTAGTGGAAGTAGGTCATTCTTGCCAATGAATACTTTACCAGCTTCAAACTAATTATATTTGTATAAAATTTACATTCTTACAAAAAAAAATTTAGGCGTTTTGGGGGGGGCTTGAGCCCGAAAGCCCCCCCCCGTAGATCCGCCACTGTTCGCTCTGTAGGAAACATAAAAGCAGTCATTCTATTCTATTCTATAGATGATGATTATTATCGGTACATATTCCTAATCCAATGTTGTTTTTTATTTTGCAGGAATCAGCTGTGTTTGAAGACAGACTGCATGGTAATGGAGATGTGGAGATAAATGACAACCTGTTGAATGAGAATTTTGTGAGAAATTTTGAAGAAGAGGAGAGTCCATGGCAGAATGGCCATTATAAGCCTGTCTCAGAGATTGTCGCCTATTACAGAAGTCTAGGGGATTGGTGGAAGTGAGTACCTACATCTTTTTCAATCAGAAATACTGATACTCGTATGGCTTTTATGGTAGGTAGTCCCATAGAGAAACAATAGCGTAAGTAGATATCCCATGGTATGGGGCGTTTATGTCGCAACTTTTACTGTTATCTCAAGCGATTACTGTCGATTATGTAGATTTTTACTGTTTTGACCAGGTAAGAGTGTATTAACGGCACAATATGAGAGACTACCAGCGTCATAAAGCTTCACATGAAAGAACTACGTGGACTATCGGCTGAGATAACAGTAAACGTTGCGAAATAAACGCCCTATACCATGGGATATCTACTTATGCTATGTTTCTCTATGGTAGTCCCTAACGGAAGTTCTACCTCGTCTGAGTATATCATTTGAGCCGTCAATGGGCCTTAAGACAGTCATACTTCAGCCAAAAATAAAATTTGTGATGAATGATTCTGAATATCCAGGGCTTCTTCAGTGATGAAAATAAAAGGAATACAGTAGTACTTTTTTTAGTTTTTGAGAGTTTTAAGATTGTTTTTTCAAGTGAAATGTGTTTTGAATGATAACTAAGAACTATATTCGTTTTATTTTATTATAAAATTTGTTGGTAGAAACGATGGAATTTAAAAAAAAATATGTTGTAGGCTATAAATGTCTTACCTATTGTAAATATAGAGGAAATATAGCATAAGAAGATATCCCCTGTTATAGGGCGTTTGAATCCAAATTTTAAGCCAATCTTTTAGTGTTCTCATTGATTTAATTATAATCTTTTCAAATAATAATACACATATCAAATAATTATAATTATACGCTTTTATTTGACCTTACGCTTATTTTAAAATATTGTAATTTCAATCCTGATAAATAATGATACTTTGAAGATTTGAGTTTAGGTATTCAATGTATGAGTTAAGCTTTGATGTTATTCTTAAGGAATGCAGACAGTTCGCTATCGAACTATCTATTTATATATTGATGGATACAATATAATTCTCAACTATGAATGATTGGGGAAGGAACAACAGGCTTAAAGCCCAAAACTGTTCCTTTCCCAAATTTAGATTGAAATTGTCCAGAAATAGGTAATAGGTAATATCTTTGCGTTCACTGTATTACCATAGAGAAACAATAGCATAAGTAGATATCCCATGGTATAAGGCGTTTATGTCGCAACTTTTACTGATATCTCAAGCCGATTACTGTCGATTATTGTAGATTTTTACTGTTTTGGCCGGGTGAGAGTGTATAAACGGCACAATATGAGAGACTACCAGTGTCACATAGCTTTATGGGGAAGAACTACGTGGACTATCAGCTTTAGATAACAGTAGAAGTTGCGACATAAACGCCTTATACCATGGGATATCTACTTATGCTATTGTTTCTCCATGGTAATACAGTGAACGCAAATATATTACCTATTACCTATTTCTGGACAATTTCAATCTAAATTTGGGAAAGGAAAGCCCACATGAGCTTTTCGCTTGTGCTTGGGTAATGGGAAGTGCGAGGGTGAATTATGAGATGATCAAACGTCCATGTCTATTCGATGGAATCCGGCGGGATTCGAACGCGCGACCAGGTAGCACCAGCAGACTGAAAGATGCCATGCCTTAGTCGACTCGGCTATCTGGCCGGCCTAGTTTTTTAAGTCGTTCATCTGTAGTGTGTTTTGTATTACATTTTTGTAAGTTTTGTATTTCTTTTGCAGCGTTCTCCCCAAAACCGACTACACCTACAACCCCATGTCGAAGTGGTACAGGAAGGAGATTGCTCCTGGCATACCCATGATACCAAATATGGCCCGACCACCCCTACATCCCTACACCCCTAAGGCATCGTTTTTCGGATGGTTCACCAGAGGTCAGTATTATCTTGGAGAAGAAAAGATAGCATAAGAAGATATCTCATGGTATAGGTAATTTAGGTTCCAAATTTCACTGTTAATTCAAGCTGATAGTCTACGTAGTTCTTCGTTTTTCGGATGGTTCAACAGAGGTCAGTATTATCTTAGAGAAGAAGAGATATCGCCTATTGAAATTTAGCATATGAAAAGATATAGAGAAGATAACGCATAAGAAGATGGTTTATAGAATTCATTTTATTGAGAAGAAGACGTTGCTCCTTGCTTCCTTGTCCCACCCACATCACGACTGAGCGAGGTCGTTTGTCAGACACTCAGACGATAGCAACAGTTTACCTCATATGTTACAAATTTTATTGCCAGCTCAAGCTGATAGTTCAGGTAGCTATGTTTCGTGAAGCTATGTGACGCTGGTAGTCTCTCATACTGTGCCGTTCTTACACTTCTATCACCCCAACGACACCTTAATAACAGACAGGTTTAGTCGACAGTAACACTACCTCCCTAAACAAAGCCATAGTGCATTCTGGTGACGTCAGCACAGGTAGGGCTCCTACACCAATAAAAACACTAGCTGATATAGATCAGCTGAAATCAATAAATTTCTATTGGTGTGGGAGCCCTACCTGTGCTGACGTCACGAGAATGCACTATGGCTTTGTTTACGGAGGTAGTGACAGTAATCGGCTTGAAATCGACCTGAAATTGGGAAAATAGACTATGTATACCATGAGATATATTCTTATGCTATCTTTTCTCTATGAAGTTGTTGATTAACCTGTTACCCGAAAATTTAATTTTAGATAGCATCACGGAATCAAGTACTAAAAAATAATTGATTGGATTAAATCAACAAATGTTTTTCACCTAATTCACAACACAATTTGATTTTATTTTCTTTAGTATTGTCATCAAACTTACATACAGTATAAATATGTGTTTTCCCCACTTTCACCTTCATTGAATTGTATAGTTTAGCTTACCTTGTTGAATCAAAGTTCTTCTATTGGAAGTAATAGTATCGCTTTCTGCTTTGGTACTCGTCACCGGCACTCAAACTGTGGTTTTGCTGGTTTCGCCGAATTAGTATTATGCTAAAAAATTATACTTCTTATTCTAAAATATTACATTTTGTAATCTGTATATATTTGTGAACATTTTTTGTAAGGCAATAAATTTGATTTGATTTGAAGTTGTCTAGCTTAATTATTGTATCTCTATGTTGTTGTATCTAACTAAACAGAAATCAACTTAACTTTAATTCATATCTCTTTCCTCCACAGAACAAACAAATACAAGATCATCTTTCAAAGACAAGTGTGATCCTCCTCTTAACGAAAGATCCTCCTCTTAATATGTGTGACATCTATTAACGAAAAAATATAATTGATATTTTAAACAAATGAACCGTTAATATTACATAAGATTTACTGGTATCAGCTGTCCTGTAAGGCTAGGCGCACACGAGTTAGTCAAGTCAAGACTAGTCACGTTCAGTCACAATACTTCACATGGTGCTTATGAAGACATTTCTAATTGCAATGACTAATCAGTGTATGTTGCTTCATAAGCAACTATGTGAAGTATTGTGGCTAATCGTGACTAGTCTTATCTTGACTAACTAGTGTGTGCCTACCCTTAGGCTAGGCACACACCAGTTAGTCAAGACAAGACAAGACTAGTCACGTTTAGTCACAATACTTCACATGGTTGCTTATTATGCAACTCACACTGATTAGACATGGCTTCATAACCAACTATGTGAACTATTGTGACTAAACGTGACTAGTCTTGTCTTGACTAAATACGCCCAGCCCAAAGAAGGCAGAGGCGGGGTGGAGAATAGGTAACGCTGTTCTTCTATATTTCTCTGTATAAATATAGATATATTTATACAGAGAAATATACAGAATTTATATACAGAGAAATATTATATACAGAGAAATATACAGAGATTTATACAGAGACCGAGCGAAGTGAGGTCTAAGATTCAAGTCGACGGTTTGGCATTTCTCTTTATATGTATATGTTTAAATGTTTACATGTTGCGCATTTACGGCGAAACGCGGTAATAGATTTTCATGAAATTTGACAGGTATGTTCCTTTTTTGATTGCGCGTCGACGTATATACAAGGTTTTGGAAATTTTGCATTTCAAGTATATATAAAAGGAAAAAGGAGCCTCCCTCATACGCCAATATTAGAGTAAAAATCAGACTATAGAATTATTCATCATAAATCAGCTGACAAGTGATTACACAGATGTGTGGAGAAGCGAGTCTATTGCTGTATTTACATAAGGTCTATAGTTTCAATCAGGTACTTGTGGATGAGAATACTGCGTGAGGTCTACTGTTCACAGAACTACTAGTAATATATTTTTCTGTATATATATTTCTCCATTATCATTGGACCTCACTATAAGTGGTGTTCAGCTCTCAATGATTCTATTTCTATCTATATTAGCCATACTATCTCTATGCTGTTGTAACGAATTTGACAAAAATGATCCCAATCTAATTTCGAGTTTCCTTTCTTTTGCAGAACAAACAAACACAAGGTCATCTGCGAGAGATAACAGTGTGTCATCCAGCTGTTCGTCAGCTGTTAAGGTGTCGTGGTATCGTCGGCTGGTGACCACAGTTGTGACAGCTGTCACCACAATTTGGGTGACAGTCACAAGTGTCACCCACATCACAGCTGGCAGAACGCACAATGTGAACGGGATACATACACAACGCCTCAAAGGTACTTGAAACTTGAATTATTAATATTGGCTGGCCGTTATGGCTTCGTATAAAATGAGTGCTGCTATCCAGAGATTGTCAGTTTGGTTTAGGGTAACCGTCCACTGGAACCGTATTCAACCGATCCATTCGGCCGTTGGATCGGACGAATCTGCCGGCTGTTAATTCAGCCGAATATGGTCGTCTATTGGAACCGTTTACGTCAGTCTAGTTCAGTAGTTGGCTGATTGCCAATTATTGAATCAACTACTATCATAGCCAACAAAATGTTTCATAAACAATGATTATATTCCAGTTGAATACTTAGCATCTAAGTAAGTTAGAAAGCCGGAAGCGCGCCGCGCCGCGCATCCGTGGACGCCGTGGAATTATTCTGCTGCTGGAACTATCGGGAGAATAGGGAGCAGAATTTTTCGTCTGTGGCTGCGCGCCTAGTAGGAAAGGAACGTTCCTCTGAGTGCCGCCACCTTCTCTAACGATACAGAATGGAGGCGTTGTTCGGGTGGAGAGTCATGTCCAGTACGCGGTGGTGCGGCGCGGCGCGCTCCTTGTGTGCGATGAGCAAAAACGGCGTCTCCGGTGTGCGACTGACGTGGCGGCGCGGCGCGGTGCGTTTCCTGTGTACTATTAGCTTAAACATTCCTGACTAGCAATTAGGAGGTACCGGTTCGATTCCCGGGCTGGTAAATAATTTTTGGATAGTAGCTCTCATCGAATTTTCATCTAGCTGTTAACCCTGTTGTCAATATTTGCAGTAGCAGAAGTCATCGGGGTGATTTACAGCATTTAATTGGGATTTTCGTTTAATAATAATTATAAGATTATAATATGATGAGATACCGTAGGATAGTAAGTTTATAATAAGATGAGATGATAAGTTTAGGTCGGGTTGCAAAAAAGCCGGATCCACATTAAATAAAACTACTATCAATATTTTTTTTGTATCATATAAATACAATATTTTCTTCTTCTTCTTCATCATCATCATCATCATCATCATCATCATCATCATCATCATCATCATCATCATCATCATCATCTTCTTCTTCTTCTTCTTCTTCTTCTTCTTCTTCTTCTTCTTCTTCTTCTTCCTCTTCTTCTTTTTTCAGGGTTCAGGCATATCTGCCTGTTCCGAAACCTCATATACCTCGCCCCTCATTTTCCTTGGACGGCCTCGGTCTCTCTTGCCTGAGAGAAAGATATAAGCCTAGAGAAATATAGAAATAATACAGAGAAATATAAGCCTAATATTCTATATT
>NW_024091891.1:0-18438 GCF_014356525.2 Nilaparvata lugens
ATAATAATATCGAGTGACCTGGCTGGCTCAGGTCTGTGTCATCAGAGTTTCAGGTCGCAACTGATCAATTTCAGGGCCTCTGACTGACCTACGACTGCTTTTTAGGCAGCCGGGACCGACGGCTTATCGTGTCCATCCGAAACACGGGAGTGGCCCGAGATAAATATCTTGCCCGGGCCGGGATTGAACCCGGGCCTCTGAATATCTAATTGTACTGGGTGGCTCAAATATATAAATGAACCTAACTTGAATCATCTTCTCAAGTAACAGTAAAAATAAGGAATTGTGCCACTCAGCAAAAAAACAAACTTAATAATAAGTACTATCCTAATAGGTTTGATAGGCCGAATTAAATGAAGCAATCAATTCGACAAACAAATCAATCCATAATACAATCAACAGCCTAAAAAATAAGAATTCTAACAACTGGGGATTTGTTTTCTAAATGAAAGGCTGAAAAGACATAACTTCACTAATCATGGGTTGCATCTAAATCGATCTGGCAAAGTAATCTTTTGTAATAGATTGGCAGAGCTGATTGAAAGCCGTTTGCAATCCTCTGGTTAAAAACAGTCAAAAAACAAATAACGATTTTTTAGTAAATGGCTCAAAACAGGGAAGGGAAATAGCTACAAATGCTAGAGATAGAGTAGCACAAAATGGTAAGGTTTTTAGTATTTATCATCAAAATATTCAGTATCTTCGCAACAAAATTGACAGATTAGAAGTATTTCTTAAACAGGAGGATCCTGACATTGTTATTTTCACAGAGCATGGCTTAAAAATAAAGGAAAAAATCAAGTTAGGATTCCAGGCTATTCACTGAGATCAGAATTTTGTAGAATAGCTCATAGAAGTGGTGGTGTATGTATATTCACTAGCAATGCAAACATACCCAAACTTATGAACTGGATCTTGTTAAGAGATTTTCTGTTGAGATGGATTTAGAGGTGACGGGACTAAGGTAAAAATTGATGATCGATTTGAGGTAGCAGTGTTAGGTAATCTATAGGTCACCAAATGGAGACTGGCAAAAATTTTGTGAGCTGCTCCATACACTTTTGGAAATTACAACCGCTCGTTTCACAAATGTTATAGTAGTAGGAGATTCAATACCGATTTGCCAGGCAGGATAAAATGACAGAGGATATTAGAGATATTATTAATATGAATAATTTAGAAATTAAGGTACACGATATACAAGAGTAACTCGAACTTCACAGACAATTATTGATAATATCCTCACAAATATAGAAGGTTATAATGTCAGGTTAGGGAGCTCAGATCTATCAGATCATAACTATCAAATTAGATGTTAAGTTGCAGGGCCAGAATCCAAGCAGAAAAAAAACTTTTGTGAAAGAAATTCAGCAATATGAGCTAGGAAATATAAATTGTTTGAAGCAGGAAGCTTCAAGAAAATGGGAGTAGTGTTTATAACAGTTGTAACCTAATTACAAATATAAGCAATTCATTGATACTCTAAGATTTCACATTAGTGTATGCTGTCCGATAAAAAAAGTCAAAGTAAAAGTAAATTAAACAAAGTAGATGAATGGATACTGAAGATATTCTTACTCAAAGAAATATTGTTAGGGAGCTTATGAGGAATTTAAATTAGTGAGGGATGTTCCGAGTGAAGTCAAATACAAATGTCTAAAGAAAAACTATGCAAAAGAAGTGAGGAAAGCTAAGTGTAAGAAAACAGCTCAAATATTAACAACTAGTACCAATTTTAACTCTGCTGTTTGGGAGGTAATTAATAGAATAGGAGAGCAGCTCAAAAAGATACAATTACTAATGTCCCTAGGATAATCGATGAACATGGAATTATATGGATGATAGTATAGACATTTGTAACTTTTTCAATAAATATATCAAACAGTTGCATATAATCTCCAAAAGTCATGAACACTAATACTTATAATACAACTACATTAAATGCTGAGCCAATGAAAAGGTATTTAAATTTCATCCATTATCAAGAGATGAGTTGTCAAGAATAATAAAAAAATTTGAATAACAAAAAAATCTGGTGTGGTACACTCACACAACTTTCCTTGCTCATATTCGAAACTACGATCAGACTTTTGTATATGTGTTATATAATTGTTTTCAGAGTACTTTTTCCTTGTGTAAATTGTGAAATTCGATTATTTTTTTTAGTCGTCATTTTTAAAGTCGTCAAAACAGCTGTTTAAGATGAAATATCTCGACTATGTGTTCTTTTTATGAACTGCTCTACCTACCTACCTCATGCACGAGAAGGAGGTTACAAAGTCCATTCTCAAGGATGGGGTGGACCCCCCATTAGTTCCCAGAAAGGAGACTCATGCCAGTTAATAGAGCTGATAAATAACTATACAGAGTATGAATTTGAAAAAATCGGTCAAGTTATTTTGAAAAAATCGTGAAAAACATGGTTTCTTAGTAATTATCCGCCATTTTTTCAAGAATATTACGGAGCTCCTGCAATTTTCCAAGGAAAAAACTCATGTCATTTGATAGGACTTATGAATAGCTGCTACCCATGGCTTGAATTTGAAGAAAATCGTTAGAGCCGTTTTCGAGAAAACCGTGAAAAACCTGGTTTTTGGTCATTATCCGCCATTTTTCTCAAGAAATTACGGAGCTCATGGAATTTTCCCAGAAATGAGACTCATGCCAGTGATAGTGCTTATGAATATCTATCCATGGTATGAATTTGAAGTAAATCGTTAGAGCAGTTTTCGAGAAAACTGTGAAAAACATGGATTTTTAGTCATTATTCGTCATTTTTCTCAGAATATTACGGAGCTCCTGAAATTTTCCAGAAATGAAACTCATGCCAGTTGATAGGGCTTAAAATAGCTATCCATGGTATAATTTGAAGAAAATCGTTGGAGCCGTTTTCGAGAAAACCGTGAAAAACATGGTTTTTTAGTCATTTTCCGCCATTTTTCTCAAGAATATTACGGAGCTCCTGAAATTTTCCCAGAAATGAGACTTATGCTAGTTGATAGGGCTTATAAATAGATATCCATGATATAAATTTGAAGAAAATCGTTAGAGCCATTTTCGAGAAAAACGTGAAAAACATGGTTTTAGTAATTATCCGCCATTTTTTCCGCCATCTTGAATGAATTTTATTGAATTTCTTATTGTCGGGTCCTCATGGTATAGGGACCTTAAGTTTAAAATTTCAAGTCGATCGGTTAATTAGGAATGGAGTTATCGTGTTCAGACATACACACACACACACACATACATACACACCACACATACCACACCACAGACCAATACCCAAAAATCATGTTTTTGGACTCAGGGGACCTTGAAACGTATAGAAAACTTGAAATTGGGGTACCTTAATTTTTTTTGGAAAGCAATACTTTCTTACCTATGGTAGTAGGGCAAGGAAAGTAAAAACAGTAGGATTGGATGGGGTCTCAAGCAAAATTTTAAAAGAATGTGAAAATGAATTACTGGACCTGGAATTACTTTTGCATCTCCTTAATACTTCACTAGAGCAGGGTATTTTCCCTGATGATCTGAAACAAGGAAAAATTTTGCAATTTTCAAGAGCGGTGATTCTGAGAGAGTTGAAAATTATAGACCCATTAGTATTCTAATGTAATAAGTAAAATTTTTGAAAGAGTAGTTTTAAATAGGGTATTGATGCACCTGGAAGAAATTAATTTCATATGTGATGAACAGCATGGGTTCCAGAAAGGAAATCTACTAAGACTGCAATAGTATCCCTTGTTGAAAGACTAATAGATATAATAGATTCAGGTGAGAAGGCAGCCGCAATATTTCTTGATTTTTCCAAAGCTTTTGATTGTGTGAACCATAGAAATTATTGGAAATACTAAAAACTGTAGGTGTGAATGGTATAGAACTAAAATGGTTGAATCATATCTCATAGGTAGAAACCAGTGTGTTGAGCTTACCAAGGTGGATGGGAATGAAATAGTAAAAATTAAATCTCAAAAAATGGAGGGCAGGCTGGAGTACCTCAAGGCTCAATTCTGGGTCCCTTACTTTTCTGTTGTATGTGAACCAATTACCAAAAGAGTTAAAAGATCACAGAGCTCTGTTGTTTGCTGATGACACATCGCTTATCTTTAACAATTATTTATTAGATAGTCTAGAAATAAATGCTTTTACTGGAGTACAGTCAATTGTCCAATTCTTGAAGCAAAGGCAATTAACAATAAATAGTAAGAAATGTCAATTCCTACAATTCAAAGTAAATATAATTCAGTAGAGGATAGAGAAATAAATGTGTTTGTAGAGGAAAATGAATTGGACCAAGAAGAGAAAGTAGCATTCTTGGGAATTTTATTGGACAGGAAATTAACATGGCATCCTACATTGAGAGGATAGTAATAAGATATCATCTGGGGTATTTGTCCTGCGGCAGCTTGCTAGGCTGAATGATAAAAAACTACTGTTAACTGCTACCATGGACTTATACTATCTCATATTAGGTATGCTATTTTAGTATGGGGTATTCATCTCAACAAAATATGGACAGAGTGTTTAAGATTCAAAGAAGGCACTCAGATGTATAGAGAAAGTGAATAGGTTAGACTCTTGTAGGCCTTTATTTAAAAAGCTTGGTCTATTAACTGTGCCATCTTTGTATGTATATGAAGTTGTAATGCATGTGAAAACGAGTGGTGTGATCCAGAATTCAGATGTTCATGAGTATAATACGCGAAACAGAGCAGCTTATCATATAATGGGTACAATAGTAGGTTATTTGAACAAAAACCAGATTATATGGTAGGAAATTTATAACAAGCTACCTCAAATCTTGAAAAGTAATTGATTTGAAGATTTTCAAAAAACAAATGAAAAAATATTTAGTTGATAGAGCTTTTATAGTGTACAAGAATTCCTTTCAAACCTAAACTAAAGCCAGCATCTGATCCACTCGACTACGGCCACTCCTATCTACTAACGCATTTCCAGCTTATTAACTTTTCATGTAACGTTTTTAGATTCTTGAAAAATTTTCCACTTCATTTTATTCATACAAGTTAAATGAACTTTAAATATTCAAATTTATCATAGAATCGGTGATTCATTCTCTATTAAGTACGGAGAATTTTAAAGTTCTAGATCAATCTGAGGGGAATAAAAGACGATGTATTTGAAGATACAGTGAATAAACTGTGGTTACTCTATCACTTTTTTACTACACGTGACGTCACGCTGGAGTTCCTCCCTCCACTTTGAATTTTTCACCTGTGAGTGATCAACCTTCTGTCTAGTAACGTTGGAGCTACATGACTTGGAATGTAGTTAGCCGGAGTTTTGAACTTGCCTGTGAGACCCCACCAGGAAGGACATCCACTGATGAGTTTGATGATGCCGGATGAGAAGAGGACGCGGAAGACGAGCCACCGCACCAGCCAGAAGGAGACCTCTTCACTAGCAGCCACCGGCGTCGGTCGTTTCCGCGTGCCCGGCTTGTAGCGGAGCGGCGATATCAGGATCGACAGGAAACCAGCTTCAACAGCAGTACATCCCTGCAAAACCCCAAAAACATTTACGGTAACTTATGAAAAAAAATCATTGACACAATATATCAAGTCCGCAATTTATGAAAAAAATAAATTGATTTTCCTATGAAACACAATAAAGTTGTCTATTCTATTGAACTCACCTGCAACTCATGATGATGCATTGAGAATTGAAACTTGGGCTGGACACTAACGACAGGACATGCATGTGTACACACATGTTCATCATGCACACACACACACACACACACACACACACACATTTTCATCATGCAAGTTTTGTCAACAGCGAGAGAATTCGAACAAAAATAGATGTCTAACAGCAGTTTCTAACATAAAATAAACAATTAATAAACCACTAGAAAACAAAATATCTAACAGTACGTTCACTTGACTATCCGACTATCCTATATTTGAAGCGTACATACAAAATATGAGTTGAACACTTTTGGCATTTGGTTTTAGGTAGAATGGAATAATAATAGATGATACAAAATAACAATACATAATATTCATGAAGTATCAAAATATTGACTGAATATTTTCATATTCAAGATTTTTCATAGATTTTAAACAAAGGTTAATTTTATTCGATTTTGAATTTTTGTGAATTTTTCTTTTAAACCCAGGAGATCTTCTAATTCTGAATGAATGCCTATTTTTGGAACATACTATCAAGATATATAGCTTAAACATTATAATATTTCTATCAAGTTTACATTGATTTTTCTGTATTTATTTTAAATTAATTGCAGGTGAATTTTAATTCTCGATTGTTTATCAGTCATGATTACATTCACTACTATTACTTAATTATTCATTCAACGCTTACTTTATTCATTATTCATTAGTTCTTCATTTCGCTTGAATAGTTGTTTTCAATTTTTTATTTATTTAATACCTATTATTTGTAAAATGTGAAGTTAGTACGTGAGTATTGCATTGAAGGATTAATGTAAGGTAAGAGAGAAGTGAATTGTCACTCTAATGAGTCACCCCTATAGACTAACGTATGATAAGATAATGTTAAGTTAATAATTAATATGATATTAATTAATGTTAATATGATAAGTGTTAAAAAAATCAGGCAACTTGCCTTTTTTCCAATATCTCAAGGTAATTGAAATTGATAAAACAGATTTGATATTATTTACAGATACATTTTTGGTTTTGAGGTGAAAGCTGCAAACAAAAATAGAGTACAAAAATTGTCAATCTAAAAGCTGGAATTCAAGTTTAGAGCAGGTACTTAGCAGATGAAATAAGATCTGCTTGCAAGTTTCTATGTGGTCAAAAATGAAAAAAAATGAATCAACCTACTCGTCTGACAAGTCCGAACTGATAACTTAAAATGAGAGTAACTCTCTACTCTACCATAGTATACGTGATACGACCTTGAACGGTGGTTTTGGTTTACCACAATGGAATAGTATTGCAATATAAACACAAGATATTTATTCTCTATAACAAAGTTTGTTTATTAAAAATTTCAAATAGTATTGGATTGAAATTCATATGAAATATGAAAATAGAAGGGTCTTTTAATTCATCGCAAGACGCATCAGTGAAGTTAATTAGAGCATGTATTTTTAAGGTTCTACTCGCATTCCACTTGGAAATGCTATACTTGCCCAAATATATGTGGTCTATTTAAAAAAATCTGGTGTGGCGCACTCACACAACTTTCCTTGCTCATTGAACTATAAAGCCTCATTCTTAAACGAGAATGATTAGGGGAATAATTAATGACGATGGGGGGCAACATATTTGAAACTACGATTAGACTTCTGTATATGTGTATAGTTGTTTTCAGAGTACTTTTTCCTTTGTATAAATTGTGAAATTCGATATTTTTTTAAAGTCGTCAAAACAGTTGTTCTACAGATGAAATATCTCGATGTGTTCTTTTATGAACTGCTCTACCTACCTACCTCATGCACGAGAAAGAGGCTACAAAGTCAATTTCTCAAGGATGGGGTGGAACCCCTCATTAGTTTCTCAGAAAGGAGACTCATTCAGTTAATAGAGCCGATAAATAACTATACAGGGTATGAATTTGAAAAAAATCGGTCAAGTCATTTTGAGAAAATCGTGAAACACATGTTTTTAGTGATTATCCGCCATTTTTCTCAATAATATTACGGAGCTCCTGAAATTTTCCCAGAAATGAGACTCATGTCAGTTGATAGGGCTAATAATAGCTATCCATAGTATAAATTTGAAGAAAATCGTTTGAGCCGTTTTCGAGAAAACCGTGAAAAACATGGTTTTTAGTGATTATCCGCCATTTTTCTCAATAATATTACGGAGCTCCTGAAATTTTCCCAGCAATGAGACTCATGTCAGTGATAGGGCCTATGAATAGCTATCCATGGTATGAATTTTAAGAAAATCGTTCAAGCCGTTTTCGAGAAAACCGTGAAAAACATGGTTTTTTAGTGATTATCCGCCATTTTTCTCAGGAATATTACGCAACTCCTGGAATTTTCCAGAAATAAGACTCATGTCAGTTGATAGGGTTATAAATAGCTATCCATGGTATAAATTTGAAGAAAATCGTTGGAGCCGTTTTCGAGGAAAACCGTGAAAAACATGGTTTTTTAGTGATTATCGTCATTTTTCTCAATATATTACGGAGCTCCTGAAATTTTCCCAGAAATGAGACTCATGTCAGTTGATAGGCTTATAAATAGCTATCCATGGTATAAATTTGAAGAAAATCGTTAGAGCCATTTTCGAGAGAAAACGTGAAAAACATGGTTTTTAGTAATTATCCGCCATTTTTTCCGCCATCTTGAATGAATTTGATTGAATTTTATTGTCGGGCCTCTTGGTATAAGGACCTTAAGTTTAAAATTTCAAGTCAATCGGATAATTAGGAATGGAGTTATCGGTTCACATACATACACACACACACACACACACACACACACATAACACATACACACACACACACAGAACAATACCCAAAAATCATGTTTTTGGACTCAGGGGACCTTGAAACGTATAGAAAACTTGAAATTGGGGTAACTTAATTTTTTTGGAAAGCATACTTTCCTTACCTATGGTAATAGGGCAGGAAAGTAAAAATTGGAAAGTATAAGATAGAATATGATACAAGAGAATTGAATCATGAAATTGATAAATTTCACAAGATTAATCATTCGTTTTCATTATTAGCTATACAGAACATAGTTTCACCACTTGAAGTTATACTACGTCAAAGCATAACCAGTGTTTAATGATTAGAAATTCTTAATAACTTTTTGCGGGTTGTTCCAACGTTGAAATCGTAGATGGAATTCTTAAATTCAGATTTATAAATGTCAAGTCATTTAAATTAGTACAATCATCGCATGACAGGGAAGCTTGACATCACAATATATCTCAATTTTAACTAGTAGTTTTGTGAACAGTAGACCTCACGTAGTATTCTCATCCACAAGTACCTGATTGAATAGACCTTATGGAAATACAGCAATAGACTGGCTTCTCTACACATCTGTATAATCACTATTGTCAGCTGATTTATGATGAATAATTCTATAGTCTGATTTTTACGGTAATATTGGCGTATGAAGGAGGCTCCTTTTTTCTTTTATATTATCCTTGAAATGCAAAATTTCCAAAACCTTGTATATACGTCGACGCGCAATTTAAAAAGGAACATACCTGTCAAGTTTCATGAAAATCTATTACCGCGTTTTGCCGTAAAGCGCAACATAAAAACATTAAGAGAAATGCCAAACCGTCGACTTGAATCTTAGACCTCACTTCGCTCAGTCAATAAATTTTGTGAAATTTTTCACTGAAAAAACATAATCTACAATATTCAGTCGTCATGAAGATGGAAAGCATTTAAATGAACAACTAGCTTACCATTCTAATTTTTATTATCATTTTTTTTCGTTTGATATTAGATTAAAAATAGCAACATAAATAGTTCCGAAAGTCGTACCTACACACATGGCTTATTTAAGTTGTATCATCAGTGGGAAAAAGTTATCCATGCAGATGCGCCCCTCTTTAAAATTGACACCAAGTTCAAACAGGATAACTATAGTCACCGCACGAAAATAGTCCGATGGAAATTGGAACACATAAGTGTAACGTTGCCAACAAGAATTGATCAACGTTGTCCACAGCTAAATATTAATGAGAATAATTAATATTTGTATGATACACCTGACGAGTCGGCAACGTCTATAGGGGTGAGGGGGACTGATCTGTTCTAATTTCCATCGGACTATTCTCGTGCGGATGACTAATAGAGAACTCACTCAATACTCAGGAGAACTAGTATACTCTTTAGATTCAGGACTCGGCAGTCACAATAACTGAGTCAATAAACCTCTTATTCTAATAATCTAGAGCCAGTGGCGCCATTTCACCAAACTGCTAGGGGGGGGGGGGGGGGCAAAAACCAAGAGGTATGAGGGGGGGAAGGAATACCCCCAAGGATAGAGGGTCCTGGGTTTTTCCCCATATTACATCCAAGAAGTTATTAAATGCTAAATTTTTTCCAGTTTTATACAAATGTGGTAGAAGTATCAATAGGACTACAAACATAACATTATTAGTATTAAATCATGAAATATTTATTAGAAATATAGACCTACAGAGAGCCCTAAAGTAGGAATACACTGAAACAGATTTGTTAAAAATCATGGAACAGATAAATTTTTCTTTTACAATAACAGTTTCAACAATTTCATTGAGGATCATATCTAAATTGAAAATAGCTTTCAATAGAAAGCTAAGAAAACTTTAAGCTGGTTCCAGAATTTTCATCAACTCTGTACATACATTGATTGTCTGTGCCCTTTCTTTGCTTTCATTGTGACATCATGCAACTTGTTAGTTCTCATGTTGAAATTTATGCAATAACTCACTTATTGCTCCTGATCAATAATTGTACTATTCTATTTTGAGCGTCAATACTATACCACAGAGAAAATATATTCTTTATTACTCCGTACCCGTAGCCATACTACCAAGGCAATTTGCTACATTGTTGATACTGTAGGACAAATGATACTACTGCTGTTTAAAAAAAGTATTAAATCAGTATGAGATTCAAGGATTCGTGTAGATAGCCGGCATTTTCATTATTTATCTGATACTTGAGGGGCTCGGCCCCCCCCTTCCCCTGTCTAGAGCTAATAGTGAAAATTAATGCATAAATTTAAGTTACCAGATAATGAAAAATAGATGAGAACAGTTAAAGCGTGACTTACCATTGAAACCACATGAATGTCTGCCCAACTTGGTACAATGAGTAATAAAGAGACCATAGAGCCGCAAATATTGGTTTACAGCAAAACTTTTGTGAAATGAACCTGCAAAAATGATAAGAATGATAAATCAAGGATTTTGAAACAAGAGAAGCAAAAATGTTTTAGCTGTAAAACAATTCACTACATTGAAATTTTGTATTTCTCAATAAATTATTAATATGCACTTTCAGGAATTTAGTTAAATAAAGGATACATAGTAAGTATATTACTCCAGAAATAACATTAGAATCGTTCCGTGAATTCTACTGGATAACTCTTCAGAGTCTATAGTAATTTTTCAATCGATTCTTCCATACCAGATAGACAACGCATACGGAATCTTTGATTCCTCTAAGGGTGGCAACTAACGACGGGACAAGTGTGTTGAACATGTGTAACACACACGTTCGTCATACATGTTGTATCATCAGCGAAATGCTTTGAACAAACTTTTTTGAGATTGGGGGTTTTGTATCTTCGACTTTTTTTAGTTTATTTTTTCTTCGCTGGTCTGTGGTTAGATTATTTTTGCAGCATTCTATTTGTAATTTTCAAGTGGTTTATTTATCATTTCAGAAGCTGCAATTTTATTTTAGAAGCATTTTTTTTTTGTTAAATGCCTTTCGCACGAATGTCTTTTTTGTTCGAAGACAAGTCCGTTCGACACACTAAGTGTGGAGGACAAGTCTTGTCCTCGCGTTAGCGGCCGGCCTAACTTGAAGCTGTGTACTTTACATATTGAAACTCGCTACGTGAGCAAATAAATCAGCCACTGCGATAACTCACAACTATCAACCGAATAAAAAGGAACCTATAATGATTCATTGTAAAGTTTTAAATACCCGTTTATAGAGAATAATTGTGAACATGGGAGATACAAAATAACATTTTGTAATAATACTATAATGACTAAGATATATATCAATTTATGCATTATGAAATAGAATTATAGCACCCTTTTAAATTAATAAAATTAATAGATTATAGCACCCTTTCAAATAATAAAACAATGATACAAATTGTAACGTAACTACTACTTCCGGTGATCCCACCATCGTGGATTATAATGTTTACTAATAGTTTTGTTATTTTCATAAATATGTTTATTAGTAAACATTTATAACCTGACGATGTTTGATCACCGAAACTAGTAGTTACGTTACAATTTGTATTATGTTGTATTAATTTAAAGTGTACTATAATCTATTTTATAAATACAAGAAAGTAGCCCTGAATTCATACATTTTAAAACATTAATGCAATACAGTACAAGTTTATTGTATAAATAAGTAACAAGTTCAGTTATAATATAATAGAATACTACGATAGAAAAAGTTTCTTATAAAAATTGGAATGCAACAGCAAACATTTTAATTGTTGAAAAGATATCATTTATAATTTCAGGCTAGATAAACTTTTGCCCTAACTGAATTGATTACTTACTGTCTGATAAGTTCTCAACTATGAGTAAATAAAAGAGCATAACTTATTGAAATTATATAATTACTGATACCGGAAACTTCCTCACTGACCTTTCAGTTGAGATTAAGATTGAAATTTGGTAAGGTAAATTTCATAATTAATTTCAATAAATCGATACAAATTAATACAATATATGAGGGATCCTCCCATGCATTCGTTACATCAATGTTTTTAGAGAATTAACTTTAACTTTTGGGGTAGTTGAGAATTTGTGTTTTTTTTTGTGTTTTGGATCCATGTGTTAATAGTTTTCAACAAAAGAACATAGTCCTCATAATTTTTCCCTACTACTTATGCATTGATCTCCGAATGGAAAACAGTTCTACCTACACTTATTCTGCTGGCAAACTGCAGACTATTTATGTTATATCTGAGTCTAGGCAATTAAGTGATTCATTTATTCATGTATCACTACTATGCGTCATCTGACTAACTCAATGCATTGACATACAATCAAACCTTCCACTGAATTACTCATCGATCTCAAATAGATTATTTTTGATTCCTATACAAAATTCCTACTTAAAATATAAATACTGTGAACGCTGAGTTTCTTTAAATAAATACAATTATTTGTAAACATATAAATCAATTTTTCGGGAAATCTACTCAGAAATCAGGAATGCGTACAAGAAAAAAGATTTAAAATGTCTCATGTCTAATATCTGACTTCACACATAGAAAGCAGTTTGATGAGTTTTCGACCTAACCATGATAATCTTAACTCTCGTTAACAAAATCTGATGTATCTTTTTGGTTATATTTTAAAATATAATTTTTGGATATCAGTATTTATCAAACTAAGTGCCGGTTGCACAACAGCCGGTTAAATTTTACCGTGATTATTCCACGAGAACCCCAGAGTAGGCCTTTTAGAAAAGATGACTCCTCTGATTGGTTCTCGTGAAATTGATCACGGTTAACATTCAACCGGCTGTTGTGCAACCGGGCCCAAGACGTTCAATTAAAACTGCGTTGACACAGTTCAAGCGCAAATAATTTGAGTTTTGGCACCAATTTATAATTGATTGGATCAATCAATCTCTTTATTCAAGACATACAATGTATATTATTATTGTTCATGAATGCGTCATCGCATTAAACAATAATTCTAATTCTTAACATAAAACTAGAAAGATAGAAAGAAGCAGAACAAAAAAAAAAAGAAACAATAACAATCACGGTGGTAATAATACATCAGATAATAATTATATGGATGCATTACTGTCCCTGCAGGGTGAAAACCCAGTGTATAGTAAGGAGTTGCCAGTGAATTGTAAGGAGTTGGAATTGAACAAATTTTGGTATGATGTTAGACGCAACACCCAACACTAACTTACTCGAACTACTATAGAATAAACACTACTCGAAAATGGCTGAAATTTCAGCGAGGAACTATTAAATATGATAAAAAATAAGTTTTAGAGACAAATTGATGATCGGAAAAATTTTGTGATGAGTTGAATGAGTTGGTAAAACAATTCTGTATTGTCATTAGTTTAAAGGAAATTGATGATCGGAAAAATTTTGTGATGAGTTGGAAAACAATTTCTAGTCATTAGTTTAACGGGAACGTAAGTAAGGAGCAATCCTCGATAAATGTAGACAGAGTGTGTGTGTCTCAGAAAAAAGTGTAACAGCCGAAAACTATAGATTCTACATGCGATTTGCAACAAGATAATATATGTCCAGTAAAATTTTCTTAAATCGACCTTATAGTTTTCGAGATATATAGAGATTTAAATATTTTTGAAAACGACAATAACGATAAAATATTAGTCAAAACCAATTCGAAGGACATGGATGGAAAGAGGAAGAAATTCAATAAGATTAATAATTTATTTGTCTTTGACGTTTATTCAAACTGTTGAAATTTGGCTTTTATCGTAGGCTACGAATGTACTTTATCATGTGTACTCATAAAAAAGTTCAAAAAGTCAAACAAATGAACAAATTTTATGAATCTTATTGGAAATTTGCCCTCTTCCAACCATATTTTCAGAATTGGATTTTGACTATTATTTTCTATTGATGAAAAGATAAGAAATGCAAAAACCACAGATGTATTGATACTTAGACTTATCATTGACACTTATCAGAGATTGACAATGGTGTATAACCGAAACCGGCTAAGTATCATAAATCTGTGATTTTTGACAATTTCTTAGTGTTTTATTCACTAGATAATTAACACAATATCAACTTTCAACTACACAAAAAGTATTATTTTTCTAGTATAACGTTTTCAAAAATATCTAAAGATCTATAGTGTGGTCCACGGTATAATGGCAGGGATAAAGATAGAAGAAAAGCGATGCCAACTCTCTGCATTAACTAACTATATTTCTACACCGTCAAAAACATAATTGTCATTGTTGTGGACCTAGAAAAGGATAGTACCACCGGCTTTGTCGAATGATAGACAAGGATAGCGAAACCGAAGTTGATCAAAACTGTCATTATGACGTGGACCTCACTATAGGCTATATATCTCGAAAACTAAGGTCGATACAAGAGAATTTTACTTGACATTTTTTTCAATTTCAAGTAGCCTAGAATTCATGGCCTTCGGCTGTAATGCTTTGTTTTTATATACAGAGGGACACTCTGTATATATAACAAACTACTCTGGAAAATGTTCCAGAATCTAAATGTTTTCTACTGTGATAATGATAGCTACTACTAAAAATGAGAGATAGAATTGAAAGAGACAAATATGAATCTACTTACTAAATATTCTTAGTAGCCTATATGAATCTAAAATATTTCACTACCCAGTGAAAGACAAAATATGCCAACAAGAGAAAGCACATCCATCATGTACTCAGTGTCGAGTCCTATGTAGGGTGCCAGCCACATATGTTGGTTTGGTGTGCATCTTGGCAGCAAGGGTGGTTCCATCTTTGGCCAGCAGCTGTGTGCGAGCTGGCAGAATTCCGTTATTTCCATAAAGTCCTAAATAACACAAAATGGTAATTGATTGGTTTTCGTGGAACTAATCACGATTAAAATTTAACCGGCTTTTGTGCAACCGGCACAGAGACCGGTCGGCCGCTTTTTCAACATAGATGACACATCATCTGCTAATTAAAATTTAAAGCTTATTATTTATCCAAAAAAGTTTATAATCAAATTCAAACATAATTATAGTTAATTTGAATTATTATGTTACGATGATAACAACTGCTTACTAAGCAGTTTTTAGATTAAATTTAAAAATATAAATAAGTTAGCGAAGTTTTGAGCGTAGTTAGGTTGATTCATTGATGTAAAAACAATAGCTAGCGGTTGCTTTTATCTACCTGGATACACAAAATTTCATATCGGAATATTCATTTCCAAAATTACATTCATTAATTTTAAAAAAGGTTAATAATTATCAGGAGGAACTGATTTGTGATTCCTGCATAAACATGGGTCATTGTCCAAACCAATTAAGGGGCTGATATAAAATTAAATACTTTTCATTTTATTTTACCTGTTATACTTTAAAATAGAATTGTTTAATAACTAGATTCAAATTAGTATAGTAGCCTAAATTATTTATGGATAACTTAAAAAGTCCATAAAAGTCACTTACCGGGAATCTGCACGTACAACGATGTAAAGGCGAATAGGTAAATAATATTCATACATCTCAAAAGAGATTTCTTGTGTATCTTATTTCCGCCATTATTGCGTTGTTTAGATCATTAGCTATGTAAAATGAAGCTAAAGTTCATTAATTAAACACAAACATTGATTGGGATTCTAGAAAGCTCAACTGAAACGACAAACCACTACAAGAACAGAACTGCCAATCGGCAAACGCAAAGCAACAATAGAAAGCAAGGAAGCGACAACTGCAACAACTTGCTCTACACTTTCAAGTCTACCAACAGAACAATTGGAAACGCCCTTCAGAAATAATAATACTTTTCAACTTCTCAAACTCATACTGATCATAAATATCCATGATTATGAAGATCATGGTGATAAATGATATTGTATAGAAGTAAATATGTGTTGTGATTGAATAAAAAATAGCTGACAGACAGCTACAGAATCTTTTTAGAGCAACCTATCTGAATGCAATAGAAGAGAATCGTTGAATTCTCCATTGTAAAATTTTACGGTCTTGCAATATATCTGAATGTTCACATCAGAGATAAAGAACTGCAGGTGAACAATTTTAAGGTTAGATTGTGAGGCTAAGTGCCGATTAAATTTTAACCGTGATTAACTCCATGTTCTTTTCAAAAACGCCTTCTCTGATTGGTTCTCGTGAAATTGATCACGGTTAAAATTAAACCGCTGTTGTACAACCGGGCTTAAGATTGAGTTTAGGTTTGTCTGGAATATGAGACCCATCAGTATTATAGATGTGGAGCATAGATAATAATATCAAGTGACTTAGTTGGCTTATAGGTATGGTGCCAAAGTTTTCAGGTCACACCTGATTTAATATCAGGGCCTTTGACATAACTATCAGCTGTTATTAGGCAGCCGGGACCGAAGACCTGTCGTGTCCATCCATGGTGGAGAATCAAGAAAAATATCTTGCTGGCCGGGATTCAAATGAATTATGAAGTTAGCATCTCCACTCATTTATGGTCTTAGACCATGTCAGAGCATGGATTACTTACAAAGAATGATCAAAAGCAGTAATATTTTTGAGAGCTCTCTCTTCATCATGAATATAATATTATCGGCAACAAATATATCGGCAAGTGGAAAAAATGTGAAGCTACACACGTGCGCCGACTTAGAAACAAACCTTCGGGTGGGCTCAATACTCAGAGGTATGGGGGGGGGAGGGGGTTAGAACACTGATCAAATAATACAAGGATATTTTTCGAACATTTTTTTAATTACAAATAGGATTTTTTTCAGAAAATGAAAAAGTACATCTAAAGATTTGTTTTTTTTATAGGTAGCTATTAGGTAGCTGATCGGTGGAAATAGTAATGAACATCCATAGATAACGTTCATATCTCTCAATATACACACAATATACAACTTACAATATACACTTTTCAATACAAGACAGTGTTTTTATATTGAAGATTGAACAAAAACCAAAGATAAATTATTTATTCCCAATAAATGGAATAAATAGCATGCATTTCATTAAAAAGTGGACAGTAAAAGAGTATTTTGGTTGGAAATAATGAACGAGAAATTCTATGATAAAACTACGACACAATTAGACAATAAGGTCTTGAGAAGAAATTAAAGTTACAACATTCTAATCTAATAACTCAAAAAAGATAACGAGCAAATAATTACGACTAATTATAATCTTAATTATTGTTATTACATAGGTACCACTAAATACTACACAGAATATCACACTTTCAAAATTATTATAATGTACTCACAATAATGTTCATTATTAATCAATGTAATAAAAAATGGCAACGTTCCATCCATTCAGATGAATTATGTGAATTTAAAATTAAATGTTGACAGTTCCTTAAGTGTATATACAACAAACATTATTTGATTTGAATGTATGCTAAAGATAAACTCAATAATTAATTTGGAAAATATCATTGAATACCAGCTATATCCGAATACAGAATCCAAAGTTACATTATAAAAATACATTACACAGTTCGAGTTGGCGAAGTCAACCCAATAAAAGACAATGTTTTGTACCTACTTATTCATCAGACATTTTCCAACCAATCATACTTCTCTATGTGCCGGTTGCACAAAAATCAGTTGAATTTTAATCGTGATTCATTTCTCGAGAACCAATCAGAGAAGCCTCCTTGTCGAAAAAACCTTCTCTGATTGGTTTTCGTGAATTAATTACGATTGAATTTAACCGCTTTCGTGCAATCAGGCCTATGTTTCCTAGTTATTAAGAGTTCATTTCGAAAACCAACTGTCGACCTTTACAAAGCAATAAAAATAAATAAAGTCCATATTGAAAAAAAAACAACAAAGAGAAATTTCTACAAACAAGTTGGATGCAGGGTTTTGACTACTATAATTATAATATTTATTCATGGATATAATTTCAAATCATAAAAATATGATAAGGAAGGAACAACTAAGGCCCGCCACAAAGTAGACCCACACTAATCCACGATAAAGCAACCCACGCCGTGGGTGTTCTGTAAACCATTGCTAGCTGTCCAGACAACTGTGTAATAATAAAATACATGCAATGATAATCC
>NW_024091892.1:0-18894 GCF_014356525.2 Nilaparvata lugens
AGTTGTTTCCGTCCAGATTCAACTTGAAATTTTCTAGATATTTTGTTTTTGACTTTATTTTCATTAACAACATCTCTATCCTCTTCCTCCTCCTCAGTATCTTCATCTACTTTAAACTCTCTCTTCACTCCTCTCTCTTTATCAACTACTCTCACTCCTTCCTTCTCTCCCTCTACCTCTTCTTCTTCTTCTTCTTCCCTCTCATTATTTCCATCCATAGTAGCTTCCAATACTTTCAAAATGGTCTCTCCCGGACTACCACTCAAAATATTCATTTTCTTTTTTCGGAGCTTCCACAATTTTCGAATTTTTCAAAGGTTGTAGAACATGCAAATGTTTCACTCGACAAATTTTCTTTCTCTTCTTCTTCCCCTCCTTTTCTCCCCCCGTGTTTCCAGAGCTATCTGTATCATCGTCTAATAGTTTGGAATCGTCTTTTGATTTTACTATCCTTACATTCATCATTTGTAGGCTGGCATGCAGTGGAGGAGGCTTTTCATATACAAAATCTTTATCAGTATTGTTTTTGTGGTGAGAGATTTTCTTTTTACAACTTCTGGCTTCCCTTTTGACATCAATCTCTCCTCCCAAATCTTCATTTTCTACTTTTTTGTTGGTAAAATCCGATTTCAACTCCTGACTATCAACAGAAACATCATTTATAACCCTATCCCCAACGTCAACTAAAGGTTCTACTTTGGTAACATTCGAATTTAGTCCAGTATTCTCAACAGAGATTTCTCTAATATTTCTATTCTCCCCAATAATAACCGGTTCCCGCTTGAAAATATCCGGGATTGAAACCAGGGTTCTTAAAAAATATCTCACGAATATTCAACGGTTCCTCAAAATTGGAGCCTTGATTGAGAGAGTTTTGTGTAAAACTTGGATTCACAACCGGAGTTTCTTGAGTATTTCTAGATTTATCTGAGATTACTCCCTGATCGAAAGGATTTGAGGCTATATTTGAATTCTCTGCAGAAATTCCCTGAATATTCCTGAGGTTCCCACCAGTTTGCGCACTCAAAACATTGGGAAAATTTGTTCCAAATCCTTCAGAAACGTGTCTAACATTCCTATTGTTCCCAATATCATCATCATCATCTCCTTCATAAATTTCCAAATCTAGTTCCCTATTTGAATTGGGAATCTCTCTAGCGTTCCTCTTCTCTTCCACCATCTCATCGCTGGAAAGTTCCAAATTCATTTCTCTACTCAAATCAGGGGTTTCACGAGCATTTCTGTGTACATCAGTATTTTCTTGGTTGGACAAACTGGGTTCCATATCTTGGATTCCATTCTGGATTTCATCCACTTCTCTCTCAAAATGCATGTATTTTCCTCCCATTTTTGATTCATTTTCAACAAGTTCTCTATCACTAACATCTCGTATATTTTTCATATTATCTCCTTCCACTTCTCTCTCAAAATTCATATATTTTCCTTCCATTTTTGATTCATTTTCAACAAGTTCTCTATCACTAACATCTCGTATATTTCTCATATTATCTCCGTCCACTTCTCTCTCAAAATTCATATATTTTCCTTCCATTTTTGACTCATTTTCAACAAGTTCTTTATCGCTAACATCTCGTATATTTCTCATATTATCTCCCACCAAGCTCTCATCGTCAGTAAACAAAGTAGGATCCAAGATTCCAGGGGAATCTTCCAAGTTTTCAGAGTTTAAATCAAGATTTTCAAAATTTTGTCTAGAAAATTTCGATTCCAAAATTCCTCTTTCATCAGATATCTCTCTAACTCCTCTTTTATCACTTTTTTCTTCGTCTTCACTTTCATTGGAAGCTCCTCTTTCAACTCGTCCTCTATTTTCAATATTTTCATCCTCATTTTTATTTGAATTTTGATTGAAAACATCAGAACCTATCAAGGAGGGGTTTTCTGTATCCCTTACATTCTTCTGGGCTCCCCCTTTAATTGTTCGTCCATTTTCTACGCTCCCCTCAGCATTATTCTCATTCATATTTTCACCCAAAACTCCATCAGAATTTGATAAAAAAGGTCCCTGTACCTCCCTAGCTTTCCTTTCGAGGTTTTCTTCCAAATTTTCGTCAGAATTTGAAGCGTAATTGGAAGGTATCCCAAGGTATTCATCACCATCTGAATCTTGATTTCCTTTTTTAAAATTTGTTTCAAGATCCAATCCTGGGTCTCCAATAATCTCTCTAGTATTTCGCACATTTCCTTCCAAACCTTGACTGTCTTTTATCAAATTGCTTTTTATCATATCTTGAGGACTTGTCAACATCTCCTTCAAATTTCCATCTTCTTTCAGCTTATCTAGGCTTGAAAGATCAGACCCAATCATAGGGTTCTTATCGTCCAAACTCCTTCCATTCCTAAGATTATCTCTCTCAAAACCCTGATTTTCCCCACGATTTCTCAAATTTTCAACTGAATCTGTTCCAATAGGAGACGCATTATGAACATCTCTTACAACTCTTTGGCTATTTTCATTCAATCTTTCGTCGTTTGAATTTTGATCAACAATTCCCTCAAAAGCTGATTTATCATCAACTTCTCTAGCATTTCTGTTCTTAGATTCGACTTCTTCTAAATTTTTATTTAAACTCTGTTGAGAATCACCAACTTCCCTCACATTTCTATTGCTTTCTCCTTCAAAATTCTGATCTCCATCCAACGAAGTTTCAGAGATTATACTGGGATAAATTTCCAATTTATTTGAAATCAACGGAATATCATTCTGAGAGTTTGTTAGTTTTGGAGCATCCTCTAAACTTCCCTTTGGGACAAGAACTTCCCTAATTTTTCTATTACTTTCCAGAATTTCTTCCTTTTTCAACTTATTAAAGGATTCTGATTCTTCCTGTATTTCATTCTCTGATTCCTGTATATTTTGGTTCAAATTACTGGAACCAATCAGAGAGCTTGTACCAATAACTTGCCTCGCATTTCGTTTCAAATTCTCCTCATGACAATCGTCTCCAATTGACTTCAAAATATTCGAATTTATCACATCAATTTCAGAACCTGGTTTCCTGGGCACTTCTCTAGAATATCTATTATCAATGTTCTCTTCGAGACATGTATCTTGTTTTGTATCATCACTTGAAACATTTGTATCAAATACGGAACCTGTATCAGAATCATTTGTATCAAACCCCGGCTCTGTATCAAATACTTCCCTGGTATTTCTCACTGGATTTTCTTTCTGACATGTACCTTCATTTGAAATCTCTGTATCAAACATGGAGTGTATATCAACTCTAGAACCTGTATCAAGTATTTCTCTCACATTTCTTCCTGAATTTTCTTCAATACGATTATTATCTACTTGTGGATTAAAATTTGAAGCTAGATTCTCTGCAAATACTTCTCTAGTATTTCTTCGGGGATTCTCGACTTTGTTGTACGAATTTGGGGCGAGATTTGAAGGGGTTTGAAGAAAGTTTTGGGGTGGTATTGCTTGGTTTTTAGTGATATCTTGACTTGAGATTTCAACGGGAGTCCTGCTTCCTACAAAAGATAAGAAATAATCTTTCAAATATTGAATAAATTAGGAGTGAATTTGAGATTTCAGACAGTTCTATTGATGAAGGAACTTATTCAAATTATTCAAGTTTATCGAGAGGTAGAACCCATATACACTTACAAGCATTCATTTCAAGATTCAAGCTCATATCAAGCCTGAGATCTGGAAATTGGAGTTAAAAATGGTCTTATAAACTCTCTCTCTCTCTCTCTCTGATGAATTCGATATAAATTGTCTTAGAAAACTTTCTTTTCAATGAAAGAAGTATTCAGATTCCCGTTTTCTAACAGGTTGATCCCATAATATAAGCCTTTAAACCATTCATGTCTATTTACCAAGCGTATATAAAACTCAAGTATTTTTCAAACTTTCTAAACATTTTCCGCATTGGAAGGCAAATTCTCAAATACTATACTGTTTCTCCTATTTTTGTTTTACTTTAAAATTGTCATCTTAGAGGCTAGTCACACAATGATTAGTCAAGACAAGACTAGTCACGTTTAGTCACAATACTTCACATTGCTGCTTATGACGCAACACACACTGATTAGTCATTGCAATTAGACATGACTCCATAAGCAACTATGTGAAGTATTGTGACTAAACGTGACTGGTCTTGTCTTGACTAAACGGTGTGTGACCAGCCTTTATAATTATTCTCTATCGAGATTCACTTTACATTTACTTCAATAATTATTACTTCAAGTTAGTCTTCAAACTCTGATAAAACACTCGTTTTGAAACATGAGATTGATTTTTTTCTTATAAAAGTTACCAGCTTTTGTCTCAACTACTGAAACTCCACCTCAACCAGTCAATATATTTTGATTTATTGAAAGAGAATCTGAACGTTCAAATCATTCAAAACAAAACACTAATAATGTGATGTTCTGCTACATTTATTCCTATTACTTACTCTCCTGAAAATATCCATAAGACGTCCAAATATTCATCTTCATTTATCTATTTATCCTAAACCGTCTCAATTCTCAATTCTCAATTCTTTTATTTGCCATCAATACAATTTACAATAAATTATTCAAGAAAGTCATAGAAATAAAAATAAAACATAGCTTACAATCAAAACAAAAGTTATAAATTAAATATATTTAAATCAAAATCTATTCATTAAGGCAACAACCCAGCAAGGAAAATCCTGTCCGCTGGGCGTGAGCATCAGTTCAATATTATTATATCAAATATTATTTTATTATTATTAAAATAAAATAAATATGGCAAAATTTTAGAATCACGTAAGTAACAAAAAATAAGGTTGAAAAAAATGTATATTATAAAATATTATCGAGAGTAAAGAAAAATGTCTCAATTATCCATTTATTTATCTGTGTCCCATGTCTATACTCAGTTAAAAATTGCATACCATTTGGATAAAATTAATTAATTTTGGTGCTTAAATAATTTAATTGTCGCGTAAGCATCGACAAGTCATGGTTAAGTTAGTGTGATTTATGTTGAATACATTATGAAAATTTAACCTGAAATTATATGTGGCTAGATTATTCCTTATTGTAAATTTATCTTTATTTTTTCTTATGTAGTAGAGAATTTTTTTATATATAGTTGGCGTATGGTCATTACCTTGAATTCATCAAATGTGTCCCTGCTTGGATGAATTCTTGGTCTATTCAGAATAGTCTTTATTATCATTTTTTTGAATGACAAAATCCTATTTATTATGTGATCATAAGTTCCCCCCCATACTCCTAACGCATATTGCAGAATTGACTGAACGTATCCATGATAAATTAGTTTAACTCCTGTATATTTAATAATTTACGGATTTTGTAAAATATATAAGGTATAAATTTTAGCCTTTTACAAATGAATTCTATATGCATGTCCCACTTGAGATGACAGTCTATCATAATCCCCAAATACTTGACCACTTTTTCCTGTTTTAGTTTCGGGCAAGCACATTCTCCCCACGTCTCGGATTCACAATTCGTGTGTATTTTAAGTACAATTTCGTCTACTTTTAAAAATTAAATATTTTGAATAATAGAGAATGAGAAACCATGGAATTCTTTCCCATTGGAAAAAAATTGTTTATCATTGGAGGAAAAATATTTATCCTAAAGTCTACTTTTAAAAATTAAATATTTTGAATAATAGAGAATGAGAAACCCTTAAATTCTTCCCCATTGGAGAAAAATTGTTAGCATGGCAAGGTAAAAGACCTATTGGAGTTTTTATCAAGTGTCACATGAACAACAACCATAATAATTACCGTATAAAATTCACAAAAAAATTTCTTCCACTCACCTCCAAAACTCCGTGGAGCTCCATAGTCTGCGGCCAGAACAAGGACAGCTATTTCCAACTGAAAAGGAAGGTAAAATAAATTGAAACAAAAGTAACTAGGAGCTTCAGTTTTTTGATCGATCTGATGTTACTTCTAAGGACATAGTGGATATTTGATAAATTTTATTGTAATTTCAACTATTAATATTTCATTTACTTTCATCCAATCATTTGTGCGTTAACATGGAAAGTTAAAAATTAATTGAGTAAGCTGTGTTTACACTAAATTTATCAACAAAATGTAAATAAATATCATTGGATTCTATTAGTTTGAACATATAACTTATAACATAATGAACATATGTGTTTGTCAAGTTACATTCAATCTAATTGAATCTATAAGGATTAAGTTATTAACATTTTTTTAATAACTTTGGTGTGAACGCAGCTTTCGTGTAAGAAAGAGAGACAACATAATTCACGTTTCTTTCATTATGAAACAATACTATAGCATACAGCATTGGTTGGATGAGAGGTATGTATTTATTTGAAAATTATTTATGTGGAATTCTGAGTCATTCCCGTCATGACCTCTTGCAAAACAAAATTTTAAAAAATTGTAAATTGGTACGGTGTAATCGCACGTCCAGTGCCAACTCACCTTTCATCAAATTTTTGGTTGGGATCGATTTAGTATGTTATTTTGAACCCAAAATCACAAGAAATAAACGGCGCTCACTATTGTTTTTAAAATAAACAAAGTTCAAAGTTGCATAATTTTACATGCATTTAACCTATTAGAGGCAGCCATTTTGATTAGCGAATATCAAAATCAAATTATTGAAAGGTCGATACAGTACATTTCGACATACTTTACTTGCGTTCTATCTCTACACAATAGAAATAAAAACTAAAAATTGCTTGAATATGTAGGAGACGTTTAGTCAGTTAATAGAAAATAGTGTATAAATGTGACTAATCATGGCACAAATTGTATCTCAACTATTTTTAAAGATACCGACTTATTTTTTTTAATGGGGTTTTTTCCCCATTAGATCTTTGAATGTAACGTTCTTTGTGATGATGGTTACCGAGCACCATAACTGGAGCCGTCATTCCATTTTGATGAGGATATATTATTATCCAATGATGTTTTATCATTAAATTCGATATAATGATCAATATACTATCATCATTTCTTCAATAAAAGAAGAATACTTCCCAATAATATAATTAATAGAATATAACGGTTGTTATTTAACTAATGTTAAAAAAACACTATAACCAAGTCAGCATAATTATTGTAATTTCAAAGGGAAAACCTAACCCCCTAACCACCCCTTTCATATTTAAAACATAATGAACATAAATCTTTGTAAAAACCTGTAATCCCTTCCAGCATATTGCAATTTCAAAGCAAAATCCTAACTCTCTAACCTATCTTTTCACCTTTGAAATATGAAAAACCATAATTCTACACTTTTCCTGGCCCTTTCTAGCATATTGAAATTTAAAGCAAAAACCTAACCTAACCTCATGAAACATTATTGAATGTAAATTGAAATAACCTAAACCCTAACCCTTTTACATTCAACACTCTGGATTTCAAAGCAAAATCCTAATCCCCTAACCTATCCTTTTATATTTAAAACATTATTAACAAAATCTTTGTAAAAACCCGTAATCCCTTCCAGCATATTGCATTTCAAAGCAAAATCCTAACCCCCTTACCTATCTTTTCACCTTTGAAATATCAAAAACCATAACTCCACCTGTTTCCTAGCCCTTTCTAGCATATTGCAAATTCAAAGCAAAAACCTAACCTAACCCCATGAAACATTATTGCATGTAAATTGAAATAACCTGAACCCTAAACCTTTCACATTCAACACTCTGGATTTCAAAGCAAAATCCTAACCCCCTAACCTATCCTTTTATATTTAAAACATTATTAAACATAAATCTTTGTAAAAACCCAACCTAACCTAACCCAACCTAACCTAACCTAACCCTTTCACATTCAGCACTCTGGATTTCAAAGCAAAATCCTAACCCCCTAACCTATCCTTTTATATTTAAAACATTATTGAACATAAATCTTTGTAATAACCTAACCTAACCCAACCTAACCACAACCTAACCTAACCTAACCTAACCTAACCCAACCTAACCTAACCTAACCTAACCTAACCCAACCTAACCTAACCTAACCTAACCTAACCCTTTCACATTCAACACTCTGGATTTCAAAGCAAAATCCTAACCCCCTAACCTATCCTTTCATATTAAAAACATTATTAAACATAAATCTTTGTAAAAACCTAACCTAACCTAACCTAACCTTACGTAACCCAACCCAACCTAACCTAACCTAACCTAACCTAACCTAACCTACCCCAACCCAACCTAACCTAACCTAACCTAACCTAACCCTTTCACATTCAACACTCTGGATTTCAAAGCAAAATCCTAACCCCCTAACCTATCCTTTTATATTTAAAACATTATTAAACATAAATCTTTGTAAAAACCTAACCTAACCTAACCTAACCCAACCTAACCTAACCTAACCCAACCTAACCTAACCTAACCCAACCTAACCTAACCTAACCTAACCTACCCAACCCAACCCAACCTAACCTAACCTAACCCAACCTAACCTAACCCTTTCACATTCAACACTCTGGATTTCAAAGCAAAATCCTAATCCCCTAACCTATCCTTTTATATTTAAAACATTATTAAACATAAATCTTTGTAAAAACCCAACCTAACCTAACCTAACCTAACCCAACCTAACCTACCCCAACCTAATCTAACCTAAACTAACCTAACCTAACCTAACCCAACCAACCTGACCTAACCTAACCTTACCTAACCCAACCCAACCTAACCTAACCTAACCTAACCTAACCCAACCAAAACTAACCTAACCTAACCTAACCCTTTCACATTCAACACTCTGGATTTCAAAGCAAAATCCTAACCCCCTAACCTATCCTTTTATATTTAAAACATTATTAAACATAAATCTTTGTAAAAACCTAACCTAACCTAACCTAACCCAACCTAACCTAACCTAACCCAACCCAACCTAACCCAACCTAACCTAACCTAACCTAACCTTACCTAACCTAACCTTACCTAACCCAACCTAACCTAACCTAACCTAACCCAACCCAACCTAACCTAACCTAACCTAACCCTTTCACATTCAACACTCTGGATTTCAAAGCAAAATCCTAATCCCCTAACCTATCCTTTTATATTTAAAACATTATTAAACATAAATCTTTGTAAAAACCCGTAATCCCTTACAGCATATTGCAATTTCAAAGCAAAATCCTAACCCCCTTACCTATCTTTTCACCTTTGAAATATCAAAAACCATAACTCCACCTGTTTCCTAGCCCTTTCTAGCATATTGAAAATTTAAAGCAAAAACCTAACCTAACCTTATGAAACATTATTAAATATAACTTGAAATTACCTAACCCCTAACCCTTTCACATTCAACACTCTGGATTTCAAAGCAAAATCCTAACCCCCTAACCTATCCTTTTATATTTAAAACATCAATAAAAATAAATCTTTGTAAAAACCTGTAATCCCTTCCAGCATATTGCAATTTCACATCAAAATCCTAACCCTCCAACCTATCTTTTCACCTTTGAAATATCAAAAACCATAATTCTATCTGTTTCCTAGCCCTTTCTAGCATATTGCAAATTTAAAGCAAAAACCTAACCTAACCTCATGAAACATTATTGAATGTAAATTGAAATAACCTAACCCCTAACCCTTTCACATTCAACACTCTAGATTTCAAAGCAAAATCCTAACCCCCTAACCTATCCTTTTATATTTAAAACATTATTAAACATAAATCTTTGTAAAAACCTGTAATCCCTTCCAGCATATTGCAATTTCAAAGCAAAATCCTAACCCCCTTACCTATCTTTTCACCTTTGAAATATCAAAAACCATAATTCTACCTGTATTTTAGCCCTTTCTAGCATATTGCAAATTTAAAGCAAAAACCTATCCTCACCTCATGAAATATACTTGAAATAACCTAAACCCCACTTTTTTACATTAAACACTTTCATGAAAGTGTCAAAGTCAAATTTTATGAAAATCTATTGCTGCATATCACTATAATGCAGAGCATATAAACATAAATATAAAAAAAAACATATAAACATGAATAGAAATAAATACAAAACCGTCGACTTGAATCTAAGATCTCACTTTGCTTGGTCAATTAATCAATAAATTATATTTTTCAATAATTTTATAATTTTACATTGTAAAAAGACGATCTGGCAACAGAGCAATCGAAAAAGAGGCAGCGCTATCCGCTTTGTTGAATTATAGACAAGGATAGCAATACCAGTGCTGAGTAAACATTACCATTACAGCATGGACCTCACTACAGCGTTGTAGTTGGTTTCACTTTCAAAAACATTGACAACGGGCGAATTATAAAATGGAGAATTTAAATTTTACTAGAGTAGTATTCAATTATATTGAAAAATTCACATCCATTGTGATGTTTTCAAGTTTTATTGACGAGATTGGTGGGAAAAATAAAACAATTTGAATATTTTCAAGTATTTATTGAAATAAATCATTGAACTCAAATTCATAATGAAATACGAATAAATTAATTGCATTTTTCTAATGATAGCTTCTCTATATGTGCATCACTTAATGATAGTTCACAATCAATATCGAATTGATTTATCGATCATCGATATTTGTAACAAAGTCCAGTGAATATTAAAATTGATTTCTGGTCTTTGGAAAAACAGAAAAATATATTTAATAAAGTACTGTTTGATAATATTTAAGAAAGGTTTTGAAGTTTATCGTTAAGAATAAGTGATCTGCATGTTTTGAAGTGTCATTCAGGTACAATTGAAACCAATTTAACTGTGAATATAATATATTAGAGGTGTTTAAAATCTTGTGAACAAAGTGAGGTTAGTAGAACTAAATTATTTTTTTAAAAAATTATGATGAGTGAGCGCCGTTTATTTCTTGTGTTTTTATGTTCAAAATATCATACTTAATCAATTCCAACCAAAAATTTGATGAAAGGTGAGTTGGCACTGGACGTGCGATTTAGCCATTGGTACGAATGACCTCTTGCAAAACAGAATTTTAAAAAATTGTAAATTGGTACGAATGGGCCTACTACATGAAAAACCTAATTTTTAAATACCTAAAACCATTCAATCAAATTTTTTAAATCCCTATTTTTTCTCTTCCAATATTTGTTTAATGATGAGTGGTTTTGTACAAATTAATTTCATAAATACTGTAATCTTACCAAAGTTATAATGAAGCAAAGACAAGGTTTAGTCAAGTTCCTCATTTCCCTCTTGAAATTTCATCAATATTCAAATTTTAGTAAAAAGATGTGTATTCACACTTCAGCATTTTCTTCATTAGATTTAGAACCTGGTGACATTAGTCTCCAAATATTTATTCAGATCGATACCTTCACTTCAATCTTATCTTCAACGTTGAATATTCCTCACTATAACTTTAAAATTGAGTTTGATAAATCGTCCTTTAAAAATTCAGACTAGTTATTGTTAAAATTCATTAAAACAGTTTTCTCTCAATTATCTATTTACTCATATTATAACTTGAGATTGTTTACGTTCAGTATTTGGTCCATTTATTGGAAAAGGTTGTTTTGTAGATCAAATTTGAGCCTTTCACGGACATATGATAGCAAAAACTTATCATGGTGAAGAAATAGTGTCTGATAACAAAAGTGGGATTCACATGAAATTGTCAGAATTGGATGAATGGAAATAACTGATGCTATTCATAAGGAATGCGAGAATTTCAAAATGAATATCACCAAGATGTATCACAATATGCTATCAAACAAAAATTTATCATATGTTTGAATACTAGAGTCCTTGAGTGCAAGCTGGCAATTTATGCAACTCCATGCAACTTGTCCCAGGGATTTGCACTATTTAATAGCGAGTTGATACTGCTTTACCAATTTATCAGTATTATCAGAGCTTTTATTATTTCACAAAATATTATGAAATGAAGACTAATATTAATCAGAACCTCTTATATCTTATTTTTCTAGTCGCCTTGCTATATCACCTATCATAATTATTTAATATTGATAGTATGGACAACCACAGATTTCATATGACTAAAGCTGGGTTTACACCAAAGTTATTAATGTTAATAACTTAATCTATATAGATTCTATTAGATTGAACGGAACTTGACAAACACATATGTTCATCATGTTTATGATAAGTTATGTTTAATCTAATATAATCTATAAGGATTAAGTTATTAAGGATTAAGTATTAAGTAGATGGTGTAAACGCAGCTTAAGGTGTAATCAAATTCAATTCGTGTATATGTGCAAGTGCACGTCAAATCATGCATGAGCCGAAAATCAAAATTTGAAAATTGCCATTGAAACATGTTGTGACATGCATGTAGCTGCTAACACTGAACCCAACCAGCAAGTGCAAGCGTTTAGTGTTCCTTTCGCTCTTTCCAGATTTTGTTTCTCATCTGCACGCTTGTTCATGCCACAGAGAAGAAGTAAGAGTTAAGCTGTGTTTACACCAAAGTTATTAACAAAATGTTAATAACTTAATCCTTATAGATCTATTAAATTGAACATAACTTATCATACCATTGATGAACATCTGTGTTTGTCAAGTTCCGTTCAATCTAATAGAATCTATAAGGATTAAGTTATTAACATTTTGTTAATCACTTTGGTGTAAACACAGCTTAAGTATTTTCAGAAGTAAGTATTCCTTCTACATTGTGGTCATGCATAACCAAGCTTGCACTGACACATATCAGTGTGTCAATTCAATGAGATCACATCCTTTTCTTCCAGTGTTTTTGAACAGCATCATTGAATTTCTTTGTATGTTGTCAAAGCGCAACTCCAGTGTCTGTTTCTCTTTGAATAAAAGTACCCTTTAATCTTTCAAAGTAGTTTATCTTTCCATATCAACAAATATGTTGCTATATCGACATGTTAATGTTTTACAATGATACATTCAACCAGTGGCGTAACGTTTCCAAACCGGGCCCCCCGCAAAAAAAATCCGGGCCCCTCTTCTAAAATCGTACTGTACCACCTTTCTCCAGCCCCCTTCTCCCTTAATCCCAAGCATTGAACTCTAATGTGAACGTACATCTTTCATGAGTGAATTACATAGCTTAGATGAAAAAATTAAACTTGTTCTCGATTGAATTCTACAATTCAAGTCAAGAATTATGTTTTAAGCTACAAATATAGAATCCAACCTTTAGAGCTAGAACTAGAGTTAGTAAGAAGTATCTAGTCTTAAGATTCATGAATTATTAAAATAATAAAGATAATAATAATTCATAAAAAACCTTTGATTTGATGTCTCCTACAAGCCCCAAGTTCTGCAATCACTGATTTCTGGGTACAGTAGCACCTTGGTTCTTTCTCCCACATGTCTATTTTCTCACATGTTTTTATTCTGATTCCTTGTTCGCGCTCTTAAAGAAGTTCAAGTTTTAGTAAGAAGTTTAAATTTTTCAAGGTTTTGAGTTCGATTGATAATATTATTTATTTTATTGATTTGAGAGAAATGTTCAGAAGAAATAGTAGCCTACCTTTGAGTTGTAGGTTTTATACTTTTGATTTATTCTGTCGTCTTGCTTTTTGAGATGCAAATATTCTGATAACTTCATCGAGTTCTATTTCTACTTAGGTATTCTCTTGATATTAATTCATTATCAGACTGATAACATTGTTCTATGAAACCTGCCATTTTCCACAATAAAACTTCTGCTTTTTTGTCAAAAGTTACTTCCATGATTATTCAATTTTTCTTTTTAAAGTATGCAATATATAATTATCATTTCGGGCCGCCCTAACCCGGGCCCCATAGACCGGGTAATTTTATTTTTTCAGAAAACCTATATATTAGCCAACATATTATCCGGGCCCTAGTCCGGGCCCCGGGCCCCCCGCGCCACGGGGGCAGCGGGGGTGTACGTTACGCCACTGCATTCAACTTTCTCCTGTAAGACTCACTTTAATTTATCAGCATTCCTGATAAATAGCATCAATGCTGACCATTCAAAAAGTAGGTTTATCTCACCATAGTGGACTTTGACTATAATAACGTTGAACTTCGCCCATTCATCTATTTATGAAGTCTGCATAAATAATATAGATGGATCTTTATAGATGATATAGTATGATGAGACACTACCATGGAGAAAAGTAATCATAGGAAAATATTCCATGTTTTGTAGAATTCATACAAAGTTTGAATGTTTTGTATCAAGTTGAGATCATAATGTGTTGATACTGTATCATGTATGGTGATACAGTATCATTTTGTGGTGATACTGTATCATTTTGTGGTGATAATGTATCATTTAAAGTGATACCGAGAAAAGGTAGCATACGATATTCCATGGTATAGGGTGTCAATATTCCAAATTCCACTGTCAACTCAAGCAGTTTGTCGTATAGTGAGGTCTACGTTATAATGGCAGTGGAGAAAGATAGGCCAACAACGTTGCGGACCTCTGTCTTGTCAATGCCTTCTATAGACGGTAGCTGATACAGGTTTATTGATGTTAAAATAACTGTTCATTCTAGTTTTAAATTATCAATTACATTTTATTAAGCTAGAAATTATATTTTTCAATAATTTCATAATGAATTTTCATAATTAAGATGAAATATTTTGTTAATTACTTATTAATTCTACATTGTTAAAAGACGAACTGGCAATGAGCAAAGCGAGAACGAGATAGCGCTATCCGCTTTGTTGACTGATAGACAAGGATAGCAATACCATTGCTAATCAAACACTGTCATAACGTGGACTTCACTATTAATAGTAGTTATTTTTTGTAGAGTAATATGACGCTGTGTCTCTCGTACTGTGCCGTTCTTACACTCACCCAACCAAAACAGTAGTAATAGACAGTTGTCGACAGTAAGTAATAGGCTTGAGTTAACAAAAAATCAGCTTGGAATTTTGTCCATAAGCGACCGGGAATGTGCAACTTGCGCCCAGCGGTCAGAATGTGTTTGGGCACTCACAGATTGAACGTAACAAAGTGAACGTCCGTGACGTCATCACGAGTGATGTAATTTCGATCTCACTAGCAGTTCGTTCCTGCGAAAAAAATTGTCTCACTCCTTCTTATTTTTTTAGAAAATTACAGAAAGAACTAGACTCCATTACAACAATTATGATATCTTCTTAATCATTGTGTTTTATCAATCCATTTTTTATTCATTTTTATAAAAAAAGAAAAAAAAATTATTTCACTCCTTCATCTTTTTTTAGAACTAGATTCCATTACAAAAATTATCATGATATCTTAATCATGGTGTTTTATCTCTCCATTTTTTATTTCTTTTTATAAAAAAGGAAATTACGCAACCAAATGCTGCACAATTCAAATCAATCGCCGATTCAATCAAGCCTTAAAGTATCTAATTGAAAATGCAGGCGAGCGAAGCAGGCCTGCTGGTCTTATTTATTGATAATTTAGCAGGAGGTCTGGTTGAACGGATAAGGCGAATAGGGAGAATGGTTGTTATAAAACAGATGGTTATCGAAAAGCATTTATAACCGTTATCTCTTCGACAGAGAGAGAGAGAGTGAGGTGTGGACAATTAATGTACTGGCAGTGATGACGTCACGACGTAAACAGTGTACGTGTGTATCGGAGCCATGTATCACTCCCATTTGACCGCTGGGCGCTACTTGTGTATGTCCAAACGACCTATACCATGGGATATCTTCTTATCCTATCTTTTCTCTATGACACTACTAAGCTTTATGGCTAGTCATAGAGGGTTAATCCTCAAAAAATGAGGTAGTATAATCTACGGTATTAGTATAACTATGTCTTACTAAACATTGAAAAGAAACTACACCATAGACCCAATTCCATTACAACAAATTTGTATCATGACATGTTGCATTATAACAACTATATTGATCCCTCTACTATCTACTCTACCACTGCAACATGTCTCAAATATGTGTTGTAATAGAAAAAGGTCTTACTCAACATCTATCAATAAATTATGGAACTACAACTAAAAATTCTTACAAAATAAACAAACACCATTAAAAAATCAGAACTACAACAATTATTCACCATTTTATTCTCAATTAACAATAACGATCTAATAAATTTATACAATTAATCGTAGTATATTACAATAATATTAATTACATAAATAAGTTCTTGTTCGATAAATTAAAGCAATACAATTATTCCATTTTATTTCGAATAAAGCTTCGATGGTAATAATATAAATGTTTAGAACATGTTTACAAATTCACTTCAAAAAACATTGTAATAATGTTTTAATATGTTGAATGTTTCAATCAAATTAAAATAATGTTTCAATTCACATATCAATATTACTGTTTCAAACTGAGACAGTTTCAAGGTTTACTTAATTAATCAAGGTTACTTAATTAAGGTTTTAATCAAGGTTTACTTAATAGTAAATCTTGAGGTAATCAAGGTTTACTTAATTTAATTACGACTTGAAATAACACTCATTTTAAAGTTCCACTTAAACCAAGTAAGCTTAAGATTAAGGCATTGAATAAATAAATAATTTTCAAAGCTACTTCAACTTTCCCAAAACATTCAGACCCGGTTGCACAAAAGCCGGTTAAATTTTAATCGTGATTAATTTGACGAGAAACAATCATAGAAGGTTTTCTCTCTGATTGGTTCTTGTCAAGTTAAACATCATTGAAATTTAACCAGCTTTTGTGCAACCGGCGTATAGTTATATAAATTTTAAATTTCAATACTTCTCAAGCCTTACTTGACTTGAGATGACTAAAAATATAGATCTTTTTAAGTCGTCCTCCAGTCAAATAGACTTAATCAACTACAGAGACAATTGAAACATAAATAGTGAATTATGAAATGAGTTCAAGATAAAGTTAGTAATCAACTTAGCTACAAGATTCTACAACCCCATATATTGTCAAAACTGAACAAACAATATAATATTACCTTGTAGCACTCCTCTTCCTCACAGATTATCATTTTTTCACACACTTCACTTTCAAGTCCACGATTCACGTTTTAAGGCGAAATTAGAACTAACGGTCCTCTCCAAACTTTACATTAAACGTTCAAATATTTTATTGCAGTAACCAAACCTCATTCAATCTCGTTCGAACCTCGTTTAACTTTACTAAAACCTCGTTTAACTTCAGTAAAACCTCGTTTAACTTCAGTGAAGCCTCGTTTAACTTCAGTAAAACCACGTTTAACCTCAGTAAAACTTCGTTTAAGCCTCGTTTAACACTAACTCGAGTTCGCAATCATAATGTGTCGTAGTTACAACAAACTGTCGGTTCTCTTCGCAGGTTTTGTTGACTTTTCACTAGTAATTCACGATTGTTATATCAATAAATATTTCGTTTTCTCTTTGCCAACTTTGTAGGCATTTCACTAGTTACTCGCAATTCTTATAGGGATAAATTTAACAACATCCACGAATTTCACTGATAACTCGCGATTGTTTTTCAAATTAATTCACGAATCTCCACGATAGTTATAGAAATAAATGAAAATAAAAGCATTGCTAACTTCCGGGGTGTTTCTAGAATATTTTGGAACATTCTAGAGCACTACAACAATAAATGAGAGCAGCCTTAGCATGAGCTAATGTGATTGGCTGCTGTGTTTAGTGACAGATCTTAGTGACTTCTAAACGATTGTCGTCGAAATGCTGATTAACCGAAGTTGATGGCTTTGCCGATGTATGCCGCGGTGTGAGCCTCTCTGAGGCTTCTGAACATGTCTGTAAAAGAGAAGAAAATAACAAATATTATACGTTTTTAGTTATCTTACAAATTGAATGAAATTTAAACATATAGAATCACTAGGCCCTTCTATTTTCTTAAATTTTAAGAAATTTTACCTTATAAATTGAATCAATTTTTATTATATGAAATCACAAGTTCCCTTTTATTTTCTTCGACAAGACCGGTTTCGATGATATCTACATAATAGAGCTTTCAAGTTTCCCTATATAAATTTATTTAGTCCATGGAGCATCAATATAATCTCATAGAAGTTGTATAGAAGTTGTATTAACCTGGATAATAGATAAAATCTGTTAAGCTCTCTGCTTTTCATGAGTTTTGTATGTAATTAAGGATAATTTTTTTAAGGTTGCGTTTGTTTATTATAGACTTATATTACATCTTTCTCTTTAAAATTAAATTTTCTACAAGTTCTGTAAAAAGTATGTTGTGTTTATTGTACATTTAACATAGTAAATCTGCTTCAAACCTTGAAGGAACTTGTTTTTCGTGACCAAGTTTCGCGTATTTCGTCACATATCTTAAAAATTAGTGTAACTACAGGTCTGGAAACGGTTTTATCGAATTTTCCAGTTCATTTTACAAAAAGTACGCTTAATTGTACATCTTAATTAACAGCCAACAAATACCCGTAGGGCTTCGTTTCGACAGGGGAACTGAAATCTTCCACCCTGTATAACTTGGTAACTAAGCATTTTCAGACCTATGTTAATTGAAACTTTTGTCTTCTTTTGATGAGAGGAATCACGCCCTGACGTATGGGCACCTTTTTCAGAGCACTCTGTATATCTAAAGCCGCATCTACAGCCAACAAATACCCGTAGGGCTTCGTTTCGGCAGTCGTACTAAAATCTTCCACCCTGTATAACTTGGTAACAAGCATTTTCAGACCTATGTTAATTAAAACTTTTGTCTTCTTTTGATGAGAGGAATCACGCCCTGACGTATGGGCACCTTTTTCAGAACACTCTGTATATCTGAAGCCGTATCTACCTGTTGGCCGAGCCTGCAATGTGACCAGTGAAGGCCAATGAAGGCCAGCGTTGGCAAACGACCCATCCACACACTGGAGCTGGCCGATATTGGCCTTCATTGGGCCAACATGTGGATACGGCATAAGGGTAATTGCTTAGTGAGGAGGTAGAGATCAAGTTAGTTTTAAATCATAAATCTCACGATCTTTCATCTAGACAAATTTCAAAGATCTTTCATTTATATTCATAGATTCATTAG
>NW_024091893.1:0-17738 GCF_014356525.2 Nilaparvata lugens
AGTCACAGGACCTTTAGTTGGTTTGTTATTGTTTGCTGAGGGCATTCTCTCCCCCAATCCTCTCACTCACTCCCTTACTGTTCTACTCTCTTTCCTGCTCTTCACACACTTCTTTCTCCCACCATCCCTTGTTTGAGCTTTTCCTTAGAAAGCATTCATTCCTAATGGTGCCGTCCCAATGATGTTGGATGTTTGGGCGTTTCTTGAGTAGAGTAAGTGAGTCTGTGAAAGCAGAAGGTTTAATGGTACAATGGAAGGGTTGGACTGGGATAAGCCCATTCATAGATCAAGTGCTATCTTTCCAGTAGTATTTGTTGTTCTCGTTACTTCTCCTAAGTCTTTGGATTCGGATACTGTACCAGTACAGTGTGAAAAGTACAACAATTATAAATTTCTATCAAACTTATACCTTAAATATTCATTAATAAGCTCTATCAACTGCCACAAGTCCCATATCTGTAAAAACTCCAGGAGCTCCACCCCATCTATGCAAAGTTTGATTTTAGATTCCCAATTCCATGCTTCAGATACATTAAAAAAAAATGAAAACAAAAAAAAATTAAAATTAAAAACAAAACATAAGACAAGAAACAGTTGGTGCCTAGAAGATTCTTTCTTCAGTTTTATTTGATCTTATCCATTCCTCAATCTCGCCATTAAGTTTTTTGCTCCGTTGTATTGGCAACAAATGAGTGGGAAAAAGATTTATTATCCTCTGTGATAAGTATGGATAATTGTCTCCTACATACATTCAAATCCATCCTGTCTTGAGGATGTTTCTCTAGTAGGACGTAGATTTAAATTCAAGTTTCTTTCACGAAGAAGATTTATTTTTATTCTTTTTAATATATATTATCAAGTTTTCCATGTACAGCTGTCGAACAGTTTAGTACTTTGAATTCATTGAATAGATCGCTTGTAGGATAAAGTCTGGGTTTGCCTAGAATTGTTTTATAATATATTTTTTGAATTATGAAAAGTTTTTTCAAAATGTGTGTTCAAGGCTCCACCCTAAGCTCTTATACCATATTGTAAAACAGCTTGTGCATAAGAGAAGTAGATTAATCGAGCTATTTTCAAGTTATTTAGTTCTCTAATTTGATGGAATTTATATATTAGAAATTTCAATTTTAAACATGCTGTTTATATGAATGTTCCATCTCAGATATGGATCCAACAGTATTCCCAGGTATTCTATTTAGTTTTTTTTCGAATTTCAGGACAGAAGCAGTAATTTGTTGATTGTTGACAATTTCAGTTTACTTGGTGTGGAAAAGATCAAGCATGAAAATCTCTGCAATTGATGTTTAGTAACATTTTCACCTAAAATATTTAAATTGAGCTCGAATTTCGAGAAAATGTTATAATTTCAATTGCAAACTGTAGGCAACTGTTGATTCTATTGAATCATTCACTATGAAGAGATAGCAGACTTCGTGTTTCCAGCGTTATTGTCCTGTCACCAGCTGGCTTGGATCTTTGAATAGTAAACTTGAGATGCGCGTGAACACTAGCGTCAGGTGATAAATTTTCATAACGGAAAAGAAAGTTGTGTCAGTGCGCCACACCAGATTTTTTCAATCAATCGTTAAAAAGTTATAAGGCCACGAACATGAAAAATCGGAGCTGGAAGGGCTTCTCTTCAAATTGTGACCATTCCAAGAGCTCGTAGGAAACTATGAGAGGTATTGAGAATGTTATGGATGCAACTTGTAGGCTAATTTGTAAGCTTCAATTTTGCATTGGACAACAATTTCCAAAAGACGCATATTGTTCGAGATATGTTCAAAATACCAAAATATGGTACTTTCAAACCACCCCTACCACTTAGCACGATGGTTGGAGTGAATTTTTGATAATATGTTCACCTGCCCACTCTCCTTAAACTTCCAGCAGTCGCGCTGTTGTAAAAAGTACAACAGTGTCAGTTTTCTGGTGCACAAAATTATTGAATGGGGTGGAGTCAGTGAATGAGTCACCTATTCATCCCAAAACTTTCTCCCCATCACTCCACTAAGTTGCAGTATCAACCGAGCAATGGTCTAGTCTTTAGGTGCCATTCAGTCGCACTGTACATAAGATAGGGAAAGACTGTATACGGGGACTGAAAACGAACCAATAACACAAAATTGATGGCTTTACTTGATGTACCTTATTGGGTTATGGAATGGTAATCATCCAAATGTTCATAGGCGTAAAATAATCCAAGAAGATGGAAAAAGTAATTATAGTATTAATTAATATGTTTAGATAGTAAACAGAGTACATAACACTTGGAGAATAGGATGTTGTATGAAATACAACACGCGACTGCTCATGTGATTGAGTAGGGCGCGAATACCGGAACGTTAAGGATGTTTGGTACACTTTTTTTCAACTGGACAATATTCTTCAATATAATTCTCATTATATGAGTGAGAAAAAGTCGCAACTGAAATTTTTAAGTGGTTCAATAAGCGAGTTATGGGTTGTTGAAGTGTTGAACTCCGTTTTCTTTCCAGATCATAGACTGTTTCGATTTTTCCATTGGAGTTTTTTTTTAATACATCCAGTATATCATTGGCTTTGTTCTAATATGCGTTTTTTTCGCGATTTTAATATAATAGTCATGTATAAACCTATTAATGGTATTTTTCTTTTTCATTTTATATTGTACTTTACTTTTTTCATTTTAACCATTTTTGTCATTGAAATTATGTTTTTGGGATAAATAAAGATTTGATTTGAGATTTGATTTGATTTATGCCAAAATAAACAAGTTATCGAACTCAAAAAATTCTACTTTTTTATTCATGAACGATATGGGGAATAAAATGTTTTTGTTCGGAAAGATATATTCTTTGAATTTTTAAGAGAAGTTCTGTTAATATAGTCGAGACCGTTTATGATCTGGAAAGAAAACGGAGTTAGCACTCTAATGACCCATAACTCCCATAACCATAGCCACCTCTAAAACAAGGCCCCGGTCTACGATATTGCAACGTCGCAGTGTAGGCCTAGAATCTAATACATGATTGGTGAAAAAGATTTCAAAAAATACCAGCTGATCATTTTCACCAATCATGTATTAGATCTAGGCCTACACTGCGACGTTGCAATATCATAGGCTGGAGCCTTATATTGGAGGTGGCTATACCATAACTCGCTTATTAGACCACTTGAAAAGTTGAGTTGCTCATTTTCTCACTCTTATAATGATCTTAACAATATTATATTGAAAAATATTATTCAATTGAAATAAGGAATTGTACCGAATAGTCTTAACAAAAGCTGCCAGAAAGGTGAAAATTCCAAGTTGGTGAGATTGAATCACTGATGTGTTTAATTAACGAAGTTTTGACTAACGGAGAATCAACTAACGGCGTTAATCACGGAAATAGATTTTTTGACGCGATTCGCATTTGAATGTACCGGCTGTATAGATTTGTATTCATTGGCGACTTCCCTTACACCATTGTTGCCCGGGGGTCGGCTGATTGCTTCTTTTTCTTCTTCAACTTCTTCTTCATGTTCTTGTTCTTCTTGTTCTTCTTGTTATTCCTCTTCTTCTTCTTCTTCTTCTTCTTCTTTTTCCTGTCTTCTTCTCCCATTTATTTTTTTTCTTCTTCTCTTCTGTTTTTCCTGTGTTCCTTCTTCCATTTCCTGTTCTTCTTCTTCTTATTTTCCTTCTTTCCTCATTCCCTGCTCTTTCTTCCTTCATTCTTCTTCTTCTTCTCTTTTCCTCTTCTTTCTTCTTTCATTTCTTCTATCTTCTCCCTTTTCTTCCTCCTTCTCTCTCCTGTCTTTCTTCTTCTTCTCCCTCCTTCTTTCTTCCCTTTCTTCTCCTTCTTTCTGTCTTTCTTTTTCCCTCCTCCTCTTCTTCTCCTTCTTTTCCTCTCTCCCCCTTTTCTTCTCTCTATGTTTCTTCTCTCTTCTCTTCTTCTTCTCCTCCTCCTCCTCCTCCTCCTTCCCCTTCTCCATCTTCTTCTCCTTTATCTTGTTCTTCTTGTTATTCTTGTTCGTCTCCTTCTACTTCTTCTTCATTTTCTCCCTCTTCTTCTTCTACTTCTTCTCCTTCTACTTCTTCACCTTCTACTTCTTGTTCTTGTTCTTCTTGTTCGTCTTCTTCTTGTACTTCTTGTTCTTATTCTCCCTCTTCTTCTTCCTTTTATTACTCTCCTCTCTCCTTCTCCATCTTCTTTTTTTTTCTTCTATTTCTCCTGTCTCCTTCTTCTTCTTCCTCTCCTTCTTGTTCTTCTTGTTCTTCTTGTTCTTATTCTCCCTCTTCTTCTTCTTTTTCTCATTCTCCTCTCTCCTTCTCCTTCCCCTTTTTTCCTGTCTTTTTCTTCTATTTCTCCTGTCTCCTTCTTCTTATTCATCTTCTCCTTCTTCTTCTAGTTCTTGTTCTTCTCCTTCCTTTTCTTCTTCTACTTCTTCTCCTCTCTTCTTCTCTTTTTTTCCTGTCTTCTTCCTCCATTTCTTTCTCTTCTTCTTCTTCTTCTCCTTTTTTTCCCTGTCTTCTCCCATTTCTTTTTCACTTTTTTTCACCTTTTCACTCCTTCTTCTTCTTCTCCCTCTTCTCCGTCTGCAGGAAACGCCTGAAGCCAGTACTTGCAGACCTGTCAATCCGAAAGCGACACTCCTGTCTCATCTGGGTTCGGCATTGGAGCAAGTCAGCTCGAAATTCAACCTTCTCAACTCGTTTCTGGAAAATTTTGTCGGATATTTCCAGAAGAAAATTCGATACCTAGCATATTTTAATGAAGGGAAAAAATTGGCCCATACTCGTAGGTATTATACCTTATTATTCCTATAATAGGAAATTCTCAAATGTCGCATCAGCACGTGTGTCTACTGTGTTAGCATAAAGTAAGTGTGTCTCTGTAGGGTTAACTTTTGATTCTGCATATAGATTCACAATTCACCGAGGATGGTTGAAGGCCTAATTCAAATTTCTTAGGTTCTCAGTGGGTCAAGTTCTCAGTTCGTTAAGCTCTCGAATAGACAGATAGACCCTTGTGGAGCCAGTAAAAAAATATCGAGCTAGTTAGAATATTATTTTGTTTCTTTTCTTTAGAGAGGAATATTTCAATGTTTGGCATGCTCAAGCTAACTAAGTGATTCATATTAAACAAATCATCTTTTTTTTCATTGTCAACTTGTTCCAATGCAAATCATGTCATGTTTGTTCCTACATATTTACCAATGGAGTTTGCTAATCCATCATGATCTAGCGATAGGATCACCAAAATTACTATATTTTCATGTTTGACAGGCATTTCTAATAATATTGAAATATGGTAATTTTGGTGATCCTATTGCTAGTTCATGATGGATTAGCAAACTCCATTGGTGGGAACAATGTGGGAACAATTTCTAACTACGTGCGTTATAAATTATCTCACTTATCATTTTCATCTTGTTCCAATACAACAGTTTGTTCCTCCATACAGTTTGTTCCTCCAATGGAGTTTGCTTATCCATCATGATCTAGCAATAGGATCACAAAAAATCTGGTGTGGCGGACTCACACAACTTTCCTTGCCGTTATGAAAATTGATCACCTGACACTAGTGTTCAGCGCATCTCAAGTCCACTTATGAACAATGATCTGAGCCAGCTGGTGACAGGACAATAACGCTGGAGACATACGAGGTCTGCTATCTCTTCATAGTGGATAATTTAATATAATCAACAGTTTGCAATTGGATAATCACATTTTCTCGAATTTCGAGCTTATTTTCAATTTTAGGTGAGAATATTATTGACCATTAATTTTAGAGATTTCCATGCTCAATCCACTTGAAATTCCTTGTTTATATTATATCTGGAGCCTGATAATTGGGAATCTAAAATCAAACTTTGAATAGATGGGGCGGAGCTCCTGAAATTTTTACAGATATGAAACTTGTGGCAGTTGATAGAGCTTATCAATGACTATTTTAGGTATAAATATGATCAAAATCGTTTGTGCCGTTTTCAAGAAAATCGCGATAAACCCTTTTTTTAACAACATTTTCGCCATTTTAGCCGCCATATTTGATCGAATTTGATCGAAATTGTTTGTGTCGGATCCTTATATTGTAAGGACCTTAAGTTCCAAATTTCTAGTCATTCCGTTAATTGGGAGTTCAGATATCGTGTACACAGACGCACATACACTCATACACACACACACACACCCACACACAGACCAATACCCGAAAACCACTTTTTTGGACTCAGGGGACCTTGAAACGTATAGAAATTTGGAAATTGGGGTAGCCTACCTTAATTTTTTTCGGAAAGCAATACTTTCCTTACCTATGGTAAATGGTAATAGGGCAAAGGAAGTAAAAATGACCATATTCCAATTTTTGACTGGGATTTCCAAGCTAACCACGTGATTTATAATGAAAAATATTATCATTTTTTCAATACTTGATAGTTTGTTCCTTCATACCCACAAATACATTCATTCATTCATACAATATAAGTGCATCACTAAAATTATACGAAGGAAAAAAATAAGGTAACCTTGTGCTCTTACTCTCCCAAATTTAGATAAGGTTACGCTTAGTATGAAATAGTTCTCCACTTCACAAAATTTTTAGTCCCCATTTTCGCAAAGTAGATTTTAAAAATTAGATGCTTCAAAAACGAACTGGAGTTTGTTGATCCATCATTTTTCAGGAATAGGGTCACAGAAAAATCACCATCATTAGGAGAAATCGCCTCCAGGAATGCGGCAGGTATAGAAATAGAGGTGGTGAGACTTTTCCAATCTTACAGTAGAAGGGAACTGTGAGACAAAGAGAGGATTACGTGGTTGCAGAAGGTGGGAGTGCGAGAGTAGAGCAGGATTCGGAAGAATAATGACGGAAACAAGTTTAGCACCGGAACGGAAAAAGAGATAATTGAATCATTTCTCTTCTCGCCAACAACACACAACACAACGCTTCGAGAGAAATGGCCGAGCAAAATGAAGGGTGTGAAGAAGATAGTGAGGGCGACGACGAATAGAGAAAAAGGGAAAGAAGAAGAAAAGAAGAAGAAGAAGAAGAAGAAGAAGAAGAAAAGAAGAAGAAGAAGAAGAAGAAGAAGAAGAAGATGAGGAAGAAGAAGAAGAAGAAGAAGAAGAAGAAGAAGAAGAAGAAGAAGAAGAAGAAGTAGAAGAAGAAGAGGGTGGGAAAACAAGGAAGGAGAAGGAGAAAAAAAGAAGAAGAAGAGGAAGAAGAAGAAGAAGAAGAATATAAGAAGAAGAAGAGAAGAAGTAGAAGAAGAAGATTGATTGATTGAGTAATTTATTTATGTAGATTACAATATATACTGTCTTATACACTTATATACAATAGCTCACAATACAGCAAAATTATAGATGAATTTACAAATATAAATTAAGAGAATGATATTATTGAGCTGTATATGATATGAAAAAAGCAATTTGTAATAACTATAGATAAAATAGATAATATTGTATGCATCTACATGAATTGGCGGAGCTTTGGACATATCAATGTTCATTCTTCGGAAAGAATATTAGAAGTATCCTTCCGACTAACTCTCCACCAAAGAAGAAGAAGAGAGGAAAAAAAGAAGAAGAAGAAGAAGAAGAAGAAGAAGAAGAAGAAGAGAAGAAGAGAAGAAGAAGAAGAAGAAGAAGAAGAAGAAGAAGAAGAAGAAGAAGGAGAATAATAATAATAATAATAATAATAATAGAAGAAGAAGAAGAAGAAGAAGAAGAAGAAGAAGGAGAAGAAGAAGAAGAAGAAAAAGAAGAAGGAAAGCAGAAGGAGTAGAAGAAGGAAAAGAAGAGGAAAAATAAGTTTGAGAAGAAAGGATAGAACAAAAGAATTGGAATCACAAGGGAAAGGTGGAGAAAGACAGACTGAGTTGAGGATAATGAAACGAGAGAGGTGATAAATAAGATAGACCATGGAGTAGGCTAGAGAAAGACGAAGAATTAGTGGCAGAGATGGAAGAACAAGAAGATTGATAGAAGAAGATGTGGGTAGAAGAAGTGCGGATATGAGAAATGATGTGATATGAATGATATGAGGGGAGAGGTAAGGTTTGAACAGGAATTGAATTGGAGAAAGGATAATACACGACGATGTATACTGTTTAAAAGGGAGAGGAGAAGAATATTAAATCAAATAATATTCAATAATTATAAAAGTTCTATGAGTCCTGAATTCTATGTTGAAACACTATATCATTAATATTTGTAATATCAATTATAAGTAATCGATAATATCAATAACTTACTGAAAACCAATTAGTTGAATTCCATAGTATGGAGAAATCTATGAATCGACAATTTTTTAAACTAAACTTATCTATCATCCAAACTTACTTGCTATGGAAACTTAGGGCCGTTCTCCAAACTCAGGATTTTGCTAAGTTCTAGACTTTAAACAGCTGGAGTCAGAAAATTGGCTTTCCGAAACGAGGCGTATAATTATGCAGTCATTGTCATAGTCACGTTTGAATTGAGTTTCGAAAAACTATAAAATTGAACGCAAAATAAAAGACAGAGAAAATAGTGTAAAAATTCAGCTATTTTTAATTGATTAGGAATGTTTAATTCTGTCAAGGAAAAGCGTTCTCAATTATTAAAAAAGAGAGAATCCTATTATATTAAGTGTGTAATTTATGTATAAGTTATATTTTTATATCTGATTATCTGGTTATTTATGTCCAACGGATCTCAAAAACTAACGTTTTTCACTAAATTTGAAACATAGTAGGTTTATGATATAAAACTTCGATTGCACAAGGGAAAACTCGCAAGGGATTCCTTGGGAAAACTCGCTGAAGGGCATGAAAAGGATAATAATTATTCACCGCCGTGAAGCTGGCCCCACCATATCGAGCCCAAAATTTGAAACATATGCCAATATTTAGGGCTTTTTTTGGGCTTCCAGAATAACCAAGTTTCAATTTTTGGGCACAACCGGAAATGGGTTTTATAAGGGTTTATACATTGGCGGGCCAGCTTCACGGTTAGCCCGCCACCATCACCGATCTTGAAGATGAAGGTGTCATTTGATAGAGTGAATTTTGGGCTTTCATTCTATACCATTTTCAAATTTTGGGCTCAAAAAATACGACCGTGAGAGACTTCGAAAGTTGTCAAATTCGGCGGGCCAGCTTCACGGTTAACCCGCCACCATCACCGATCTTGAAGATGAATATGTCATTCGATAGAGCGAATTTTGGGCTTTCATTCTATACCACTTTCAAATTTTGGGCTCAATAATTACGCTGCGGGCGGAGGAAAAACGTTATATGCAGGGGGAGGGGGGGTAATGTATTAAACCAGGTCCCTTGTCGCCGCCAGGGAAAGTGTATTCCAGAGAAAATTGATGAGAATCGATGGAACAAGTCTTCAGCTATCATATGATACCACTTTCAATTTTTGGGCTCGATAAACACACCGTCAGCGGGGGGGGAAGGGTTGTAGGTAACCAGGTCCCTTGCCGCCCCACCATATCGAGCCCAAAATTTGAAACATATGCCAATATTTAGGGTTTTTTTGGGCTTCCAGAAAAACCAGGTTCAATTTCTTGGCTCAACCGGAAACGGTTTAATAAGGGTTTATACATTGGCGGGCCAGCTTCACGGTTAGCCCGCCACCATCACCGATCTTGAAGATGAAGGTGTCATTGGATAGAGAGAATTTTGGGCTTTCATTCTATACCATTTTCAAATTTTGGGCTCAATAATTACGCTGCTGGCGGAGGAAAAACGTTATATGCAGGGGGAGGGGGGGTAATGTATTAAACCAGGTCCCTTGTCGCCGCCTGGGAAGTGTAATCCAGAGAAAATTGATGAGAATCGATGAACAAGTCTTCAGCTATCATATGATACCACTTTCAATTTTTGGGCTCGATAAACACACCGTCAGCGGGGGGGGAGGGTTGTATAGGTAACTAGGTCCCTTGCCGCCCCACCATATCGAGCCCAAAATTTGAAACATACGCCAATATTTAGGGCTTTTTTGGGCTACCAGAAAAACCAAGTTTCAATTTTTGGGCTCAACCGGAAATGGGTTTAATAAGGGTTTATACATTGGCGGGCCAGCTTCACGGTTAGCCCGCCACCATCACCGATCTTGAAGATGAAGGTGTCATAGATAGAGAGAATTTTGGGCTTTCATTCTCAACCATTTTCAAATTTTGGGCTCAATAATTACGCTGTGGCGGAGGAAAAACGTAATCGGGGGGGGGGGGGTAATGTATTAAACCAGGTCCCTTGTCTCCGCCAGGGAAAGTGTAATCCTAGAAAATTGATGAGAATCGATGAAACAAGTCTTCAGCTATCATATGATACCACTTTCAATTTTTGGCCTCGATATTCACGCCGTCAGCGGGGGGGAAGGGTTGTAGGTAACCAGGTCCCTTGCCGCCCCCGGGTATGAGTAATCAAGAAAAATCCGAAGGGAATCGATATAACAAGTCTACAGCTATCATATGATACCACTTTCAATTTTTGGGCTCGATATTCACGCCGTCAGCGGGGGGAAGGTTTGTAGGTAACCAGGTCCCTTGCCGCCCCCAGGGTATGAGTAATCAAGAAAAATCCGAAGGGAATCGATATAACAAGTCTAAAGCTATCGTATTATACCACTTTTAATTTTTGGGCTCGATATTCACGATGTCAGCGGGGGGGAAGAGTTGTAGGTAACCAGGTCCCTTGCCGCCCCCAGGGTACGTGTTATCGAGAAAAATCCGATATAAATCAATGTAACAAGTCTACGACTATCATATTATACCACTTTCAATTTTTGGGCTCGATATTCACGCCGTCAGCGGAGGAGAAGGGTTGTAGGTAACCAGGTCCTTTGCTGCCCCCAGGGTATATGTAATCGAGAAAAATCCGATGGAAATCGATGTAACAAGTCTACAGCTATCGTATTATACCATTTTTAATTTTTGAGCTCGATATTCACGCTGTCAGCGGGGGGGGAGGGTTGTAGGTTATCAGTTCCCTTGCCGCCTCCAGGGAAGTTGTATTTCATAATAATTCAACGGAAATCGATGTAACAAGTCTACGACTATCATATTATACCACTTTCAATTTTTGGGCTCGATATTCACGCCGTCAGCGGGGGGGAAGGTTTGTATGTAACCAGTTCCCTTGCCGCCCCCAGGGAAGTTATATTTCATAATAATTCAACGGAAATCGATGTAAGAAGTCTACAGCTATCATATGATTCCACTTCCAATTTTTGGGCTCGATAATCACGCCGTCAGCGGGGGGGAAGGGTTGTAGGTAACCAGGTCCTTGCCGCCCCCAGGGATGTGTATCGGGAAAAATCCGATATAAATCGATGTAACAAGTCTACGACTATCATATTATACCACTTTCAATTTTTGGGCTCGATATTCACGCCGTCAGCGGAGGGGAAGGGTTGTAGGTAACCAGGTCCTTGCCGCCCCCAGGGTATGAGTAATCAAGAAAAATCCGAAGGGAATCGATATAACAAGTCTACAGCTATCATATTATACCACTTTCAATTTTTGGGCTCGATATTCACGCTGTCAGCGGGGGGGAAGGGTTGTAGGTAACCAGTTCCCTTGCCGCCCCCAGGGAAGTTGTATTTCATAATAATTCAACGGAAATCGATGTAACAAGTCTACAGCTATCATATGATACCACTTTCAATTTTTGGGCTCGATATTCACGCCGTCAGCGGAGGGGAAGGGTTGTAGGTATTTCAACTTTTCAAGAAATAGATTCATAGAAAATTCTTAAGCAGATATTCGAGTTATATCAATTATTTGAGGTTTGATTCCATGTTATTGAGAAACAGAAATTAAATATTGTAATGTTCATGCGAAGCTATTTAATTTAGTTATTTTAAAAATAGTTTGTGTCATGGTTTCAATATCAAGTGTTCATGGGAAATCTTCTCTTTGTGAAAATATTAGTCTGTATTATTTAATAATGTACATTGATACACACGCTACAATATCATTATCAACAAATACTTGTTGTTGAATAAATTCTGTTGGAAATTTTGGAACTGCCGTGAAGCTGGCCCCACCATATCGAGCCCAAAATTTGAAACATATGCCAATATTTAGGGCTTTTTTTGGGCTTCCAGAATAACCAAGTTTCAATTTTCGGGCTCAACCAGAGATGGGTTCAATTCACAGCTATTATATTATACCACTTTCAATTTTTGGGCCGATAATCACGCGTCAGCGGAGGGGAAGGGTTGTAGGTAACCAGGTCCTTGCCGCCCCCAGGAAAGGTATACACCTGTTGCCCCAAAAATATGATACAGTACCAAGTTCTGTAACGCTGAAATATCATTGAATAATCATTTTTTACAAAAATAAAATGAAAACTCGAAAATCAGTTAAATGTTCAAGTCAGAAGGTTGGATATTATTCAATTCTGATTATTTTCTAACATCAAATTCGTGAAATTCTTATAACTTTGTTAGTTTTGAACAGATTGACTTGAAACTTCATGGGTGTGTTAATATTGTATGAAGGGAAACGTTCATGATTTTTTGTAGAACTTTCCCACGTCCCCTTCTCCCTCCCAAACCAAAAAAACATAATATGGTAGTTCTGATGCTATATGCGAGAAAATTCAAAAGTTGCGCTATTCTGAGCTTCCTCTGTGCTTCGCGGCAAGGAAGAGGATTGGATTAAATCGCCCGCTGAACAACGCTATTGGTCTACTCATTAGCGCTACTTTTGAATCCTCTCTCATATACCATCAGAAATACCATATGTTTTCGGTTTAGGAGGGAGAAGGGGACGTAGGAAAATTCTACAAAAAATCATGAACGATTCCCTTCATACAATTAACACACCCATGAAGTTTCAAATCAATCTGTTCAAAAATAACGAAGTTATAAGAATTTCTCCAATTTGTTGTTAGTTTATTATCAAAATTGAATAATATCCAACCTTCCGACCTGGACATTCAACTGATTTTTGAGTTCTCATTTTATTTTTGTTAAAAATTATTAATCAATGATATTTTAGCTTTTCTGAGCTTGTGATCATATTTTTGACGAGTTTCTCATACCTATATCCAATCAGGTATAAGTTATCTTATATGATACAGTTCTTGAGTAATTAACATTATTTTGTATATTCTTGTCATTGAGTATATACCTAACTGGATGAATACTTCTTGTACAAATAAATAATTCATATTCCATATAATTCAGTAATATTCTAGTAATATGAATTAGAATAAAATATATATGAGGAACTGTCTTAAGGCTGTTGGAGAATGTTTATTATAGAATGTAGTAACTGTTTGTAGCATTCAACGTTTTAATTCAGTTCAGTATACTTTCTTGTGCATATCATTTATCATGCCATATACTGTACGATAGGTATGGATTGAAACTTGGAATAAATTTAAATGATAGGCGGTGTATTTAAAAATAATAATAGGCGGTGTTTGGCAAAGATGAATTCCAAACAATATTGTGATTGTGATGTCGAAATGCAATAAACATTAGCTGCAATAAACTTGTATATCTGAGAATGTTTTTATTCTTCGACTTGTCTATCCACCTCCTGCACACGTTATTCAGCTGTAGGTTGGTCATGCCAGTTTTTCTCTTTATTATTATTGTAGATTAATTTCCACGTTATAGAGTGAGATGATGTTTTATTCGTCTATACTTCTCACGTCTATAATATCAAATTGAAAGAATCATGAGAAATGTCATATTCACCAGAATCTCGAGATACGTTAATCATATATATTATCATATAAATTAATGAATTCAATTATCCATAGTGTGCATGTTCTTATTTAATTTCCTTTTGATAAGAACGTGATTTTTCGATTTTTGATTATCAAATAGCAAAATAGATGTATTTATTGATTTAACAATATTACTGAAACTCTGTTTCATGATCAGAGTGATCACAACTTTTCAAATTTTCAAATCAAGTGTACTTCTCGTGAAATCACAAATTACCTATAATTTGGAAAATTCTAGAATTTTAGAATTTGGATATCAATTATTTAGATTGTAATTTATTATTTAGTACATATTTACATGGATTGATATTTTCTTCGAAATACGGGGAACATTGTTATCTGGTGTATCTGGTAATCTATATGAGATAGAGAGCTGTGTATCTGGTCTTAGGTTGTAGAGCACAGAAATTCGACCAGAGAGATTTCTAATTATACATTTGAATGACGACAATCGAAAGATATTGAAGATTAAAAACTGAAAGTACGGTAATCAAGATATTTTTTCCTAGTGTTGAAATAATGTGACTCAAGATTGCCGAAGGCTCTTGAGATCGTCAAGACTATTACAACAATGAAAGTTCAACAACATTTAAAAGGCTATGCAAAGGCTAAAAATAAACTTTCTACTGGTGATATTTTTTCAATTTTTTCGATTTGTATATCATCAAGCTATCACAATGAAAAGTTTTCTCGGGAAAACATTTTTTTCGATCATTACTTTCTGAGATATGAGCGCCTAAGTTTAAATTTATTGGACAGAACATTTCAAATTCGGTGATAAATAAATTCATGAGATTTAGAGGATAGATTCTTTATGGTTGTTGATGTAGTGAGAAAAATTTTTTCTGAAAATATCAATTTATGAGAAAGTTATTGAATTTAATAAAAACTAACAAAAATACCTTTTTGTTGAGTTATTTTTGGTAAATTGAATAACTTTATCAAAAATTCATATCTTTAGAAAATTCTACTTTCACTAGATCAATAATAGCATGAAGAATCAATCCTCCAAATCTAATGGATTTTTCTCTTACCGAATTTGAAATGTTTTGTATCAAAAATTTAAACTTGAGGCGCTCATATCTCAAGAAGTAGTGATCGGAAAAAATGTTTTCCCGAGAAAACTTTCTCATTTTGATTGCTTGATGATATACAAATCGAGAAACTTTTAAAAATATCACCAGAAAAATGTTTAGTTTTAGCTTTTGCACAGCCTTAATTGGTTGGAAATTCTTTTTTTGCATAAGTACCAAATGAATGTAGACTACTAATTTTTTTACTTTCAGAAAATTATTTGAGTAGTTCATGGAGTTTATATATAAAAATATATATACCGAATATATTTTGATTGCATAAAGGAAAAATTCAATATTTTTCACTTTTCAAGAAATGTTTCAGGTAGAAATATCACGATAAATCGCTCTCGTAAATCATGATAACTTGTTTGATGATTAGTATTGTTGATAATGATAATATTATTGTAGCCTGTGTATCATGTACATATTAAATAATACAGACTAATATTTTCACAAAGAGAATATTTCCATGAACACTTGATATTGAAACCATGACACAAACTATTTTTAAAATAACAATAAATTAAATAGCTTCCATGAACATTACAATATTAATTTCTGTTCTCAATTACATGGAATGAAAACTCAAACAATGATATAACACGAATATCTGCTTAAGAATTTTCTATGAATCTATTTCTTGAAAAGTTGAAATACCTACAACCCTTCCCTCCGCTGACGGCGTGAATATCGAGCCCAAAAATTGAAAGTGGTATAATATGATAGTCGTAGACTTGCTACATCGATTTATATCGGATTTTTCTCGATAACACATACCCTGGGGGCGGCAAGGAACTGGTTACCTACAACCCTTCCCCCCCGCTGACGGCGTGAATATCGTGCCCAAAAATTGAAAGTGGTATAATATGATAGTCGTAGACTTGTTACATCGATTTCCGTTGAATTATTATGAAATACAACTTCCCTGGGGGCGGCAAGGGAACTGGTTACATACAAAAATATATATACCGAATATATTTTGATTGCATAAAGGAAAAATTCAATATTTTTCACTTTTCAAGAAATGTTTCAGGTAGAAATATCACGATAAATCGCTCTCGTTAAATCATGATAACTTGTTGATGATTAGTATTGTTGATAATGATAATATTATTGTAGCCTGTGTATCAATGTACATTATTAAATAATACAGACTAATATTTTCACAAAGAGAATATTTCCCATGAACACTTGATATTGAAACCATGACACAAACTATTTTTAAAATAACAATAAATTAAATAGCTTCACATGAACATTACAATATTTAATTTCTGTTTCTCAATTACATGGAATGAAAACTCAAACAATTGATATAACACGAATATCTGCTTAAGAATTTTCTATGAATCTATTTCTTGAAAAGTTGAAATACCTACAACCCTTCCCCTCCGCTGACGGCGTGAATATCGAGCCCAAAAATTGAAAGTGGTATAATATGATAGTCGTAGACTTGCTACATCGATTTATATCGGATTTTTCTCGATAACACATACCCTGGGGGCGGCAAGGAACCTGGTTACCTACAACCCTTCCCCCCCGCTGACGGCGTGAATATCGAGCCCAAAAATTGAAAGTGGTATAATATGATAGTCGTAGACTTGTTACATCGATTTCCGTTGAATTATTATGAAATACAACTTCCCTGGGGGCGGCAAGGGAACTGATACCTAAAACCCTTCCCCCCCGCTGACAGCGTGTGATACGAGCCCAAAAATTGAAAGTGGTATAATACGATAGCTGGTGACTTGTTACATCGATTTCCATGGATTTTTCTCGATTACATATACCCTGGGGGCAGCAAAGGACCTGGTTACCTACAACCTTCCTCCGCTGACGGCGTGAATATCGAGCACAAAAATTGAAAGTGGTATATATGATAGTCGTAGACTTGTTACATTGATTATATAGGTTTTTTCTCGATAACAATACCCGGGGGGCGGCAAGGGACCTGGTTACCTACAACCCTTCCCCCCCGCTCACGCGTGATTATCGATCCCAAAAATTGAAAGTGGTATATATGATAGCTGTAGACTTGTATTATCGATTCCCTTCGGATTTTTCTTGATTACTCATACCCTGGGGCGGCAAGGGACCCGGTACCTACAACCTTCCCCCCGCTGACGGCGTGATATATCGAGGCCAAAAATTGAAAGTGGTATCATATGATAGCTGAAGAACTTGTTCATCGATTCTCATCAATTTTCTCTAGAATACACTTCCCTGTCGGCGACAAGGGACCTGGTTTAATACATTACCCCCCCCCTGCCTATTACGTTTTTCCTCCGCCAGCAGCGTAATTATGGAGCCCAAAATTTGAAAATGGTATAGAATGAAAGCCCAAAATTCTCTCTATCCAATGACACCTTCATGTTCAAGATCGGTGATGGTGGCGGGCTAACCGTGAAGCTGCCCGCCAATGTATAAACCCTTATTAAACCCATTTCCGGTTGAGCCCAAAAATTGAAACTTGGTTTTTCTGGTAGCCCAAAAAAAGCCCTAAATATTGCATATGTTTCAAATTTGGGCTCGATATGGTGGGGCGGCAAGGGACCTGGTTACCTACAACCTTCCCCCCCGCTGACGGTGTGTTTATGGAGCCCAAAAATTGAAAGTGGTATCATATGATAGCTGAAGACGTTTCATAAGATTTCTCATCAATTTTCTCTGGAAACGCTTTCCTGGCGGCGACAAGGGACCTGGTTTAATACATTACCCCCCCTCCCCCTGCCTATAACGTTTTTCCTCCGCCCGCAGCGTAATTATTGAGCCCAAAATTTGAAAATGGTATAGAATGAAAGCCCAAAATCCTCTCTATCCATTGACACCTTCATCTTCAAGATCGGTTATGGTGGCGGGCTAACCGTGAAGCTGGCCCGCCAATGTATAAACCCTTATTAAACCCATTTCCGGTTAAGCCCAAAATGAAACCTGGTTTTTCTGGAAGCCCAAAAA
>NW_024091894.1:0-14711 GCF_014356525.2 Nilaparvata lugens
AATCATTTGATACCTTGTTCTTGAGATTTGTTCCACTAGAAGCCATGATATAAGGCTTGGAATGTTCACCACCACTCCCCCCGCACTGGAACTTGAGAATCTCGTCCAATTTCAATGTAATGGAGATGAGTACATTTTTTAAAAAATGCATATTCTGAATATTTTTTTCTAAAAGTGCATATTCTAAAAACACATTTTTAGCACATTTGTTCTATACCACTCTCAAATTATTTGCTTCAGTGGGTGGGGCTGGCATGAATCTGGCCCTATCCACTAAATGTGTTTTTTTAGGACAAGGGAATGAGCACATTTTTTTTAAAGTGGGTTTTTTTGAGAGCACATTTTTAGCACATTTTTTTGGTGTCATTCTCAAATCATTCCCTTGAGTGGGTGGGGCTGGCGTGAAGCTGGCCCCACCCACTAAATATTTTTTTTTTAGGACAGGGGAATGAGCACATTTTTTTTAAAGTGGGTATTCTGAGAGCACATTTTCAGCACATTTATTTGATATCTTGTTCTTGAGATTTGTTCCACTAGAAGACATGATATAAGGCTTGGAATGTTCAACACCACTCCCCCCGCAGCATAATTTGAGATACTCGTCGAATTTTAATGTAATGGAGATGAGCACATTTTTTAAAAACTGCATATTCTTTAAATGCATAACGAGCATAATTATTTGATACCTTGTTCTTGAGATTTGTTCCACTAGAAGCCATGATATAAGGCTTGGAATGTTCAACACCACTCCCCAATTCGTCCAATTTGAATGTAATGGAGATGAGAACATTTTTTTAAAACTGCATATACTTGAAAGGCATAACGGGCACATTTATATGATACATTGATCTCAAGATTTTATTAAGTAGTAGCCATGATATAAAGCTTGGAATGTTCAACACCACTCCCCCCACAGCATAGTTTGAGAAACTCGTCCAATTTCAATGTAATGGAGATGAGCACTTTTTTTAGAAAATGCATATTCTGAAAATGCATAACGAGCACAATTATTTGATATCTTGTTCTTGAGATTTGTCCCACTAGAAGCCATGATATAAGGCTTGGAATGTTCACCACCACCAACTCCCCCCGCGCCACAATTTGAGAAACTCGTCCAATTTGAATGTAATGGAGATGAGAACATTTCTTAAAAACTGCATATACTTGAAAGGCATAACGAGCACATTCATTTGTTACATTGTTCTCGAGATTTTATTAACTAGAAGCCATGATATAAGGCTTGGAATGTTCACCACCACTACCCCCGCGATATAACTTGAGAAACTCGTCCAATTTCAATGTAATGGAGATGAGCACATTTTTTTAAAACTGCATATTCTTGTAAAGCATAACGATCACATTTAGTTGATACCTTGATCTCAAGATTTTATTAAGTAGTAGCCATGATATAAAGCTTGGAATGTTCAACACCACTCCCCCCACAGCATAATTTGAGAAACTCGTCCAATTTCAATGTAATGGAGGTGAGCACATTTTTTAGAAAATGCATATTCTGAAAATGCATAACGAGCACAATTATTTGATATCTTGTTCTTGAGATTTGTCACACTAGAAGCCATGATATAAGGCTTGGAATGTTCACCACCAGCTTGGAATGTTCACAACACCCACTCGCCCCGCGCCTCAATTTGAGAAACTCGTCCAATTTGAATGTAATGGAGATGAGAACATTTTTTTAAAACTGCATATACTTGAAAGGCATAACGAGCACATTTATTTGATACATTGATCTCGAGATTTTATTAACTAGAAGCCATGATATGAGGCTTGGAATGTTCACCACCACTACCCCCGCGATAAAACTTGAGAAACTCGTCCAATTTCAATGTAATGGAGATGAGCACATTTTTTCAAAACTGCATATTCTTGTAAAGCATAACGATCACATTTAGTTGATACCTTGATCTCAAGATTTTATTAAGTAGTAGCCATGATATAAAGCTTGGAATGTTCAACACCACTCCCCCCACAGCATAATTTGAGAAACTCGTCCAATTTCAATGTAATGGAGATGAGCACATTTTTTAAAAACTGCATATACTTGAAAGGCATAACGAGCACATTTATTTGTTACATTGTTCTCGAGATTTTATTAACTAGAAGCCATGATATAAGGCTTGGAATGTTCACCACCACTACCCCCGCGATATAACTTGAGAAACTCGTCCAATTTCAATGTAATGGAGATGAGCACATTTTTTTTAAAACTGCATATTCTTGTAAAGCATAACGATCACATTTAGTTGATACCTTGATCTCAAGATTTTATTAAGTAGTAGCCATGATATAAAGCTTGGAATGTTCACCACCACTCCCCCCGCACTGGAACTTGAGAATCTCGTCCAATTTCAATGTAATGGAGATGAGTACATTTTTTAAAAAATGCATATTCTGAATATCTTCTTCTAAAAGTGCATATTCTAAAAACACATTTTTAGCACATTTGTTCTATACCACTCTCAAATTATTTGCTTCAGTGGGTGGGGCTGGCATGAATCTGGCCCTATCCACTAAATGTGTTTTTTTAGGACAAGGGAATGAGCACATTTTTTTTAAAGTGGGTATTTTTGAGAGCACATTTTTAGCACATTTTTTTGGTATCATTCTCAAATCATTCCCTTGAGTGGGTGGGGCTGGCGTGAAGCTGGCCCCACCCACTAAATGTGTTTTTTTAGGACAGGGGAATGAGCACATTTTTTTTAAAGTGGGTATTCTGAGAGCACATTTTCAGCACATTTATTTGATATCTTGTTCTTAAGATTTGTTCCACTAGAAGACATGATATAAGGCTTGGAATGTTCAACACCACTCCCCCCGCAGCATAATTTGAGATACTCGTCCAATTTCAATGTAATGGAGATGAGCACATTTTTTAAAACTGCATATTCTTGTAAAGCATAACGATCACATTTAGTTGATACCTTGATCTCAAGATTTTATTAAGTAGTAGCCATGATATAAGCTTGGAATGTTCACCACCACTCCCCCCGCACTGGAACTTGAGAATCTCGTCCAATTTCAATGTAATGGAGATGAGTACATTTTTTAAAAAATGCATATTCTGAATATCTTTTTCTAAAAGTGCATATTCTAAAAACACATTTTTAGCACATTTGTTCTATACCACTCTCAAATTATTTGCTTCAGTGGGTGGGGCTGGCATGAATCTGGCCCTATCCACTAAATGTGTTTTTTTAGGACAAGGGAATGAGCACATTTTTTTTAAAGTGGGTATTTTTGAGAGCACATTTTTAGCACATTTTTTGGTATCATTCTCAAATCATTCCCTTGAGTGGGTGGGGCTGGCGTGAAGCTGGCTCCACCCACTAAATGTGTTTTTTTTAGGACAGGGGAATGAGCACATTTTTTTTAAAGTGGGTATTCTGAGAGCACATTTTCAGCACATTTATTTGATATCTTGTTCTTAAGATTTGTTCCACTAGAAGACATGATATAAGGCTTGGAATGTTCAACACCACTCCCCCCGCAGCATAATTTGAGATACTCGTCCAATTTCAATGTAATGGAGATGAGCACATTTTTTAAAAAACTGCATATTCTTTAAATGCATAACGAGCATAATTATTTGATACCTTGTTCTTGAGATTTTTTCCACTAGAAGCCATGATATGAGGCTTGGAATGCTCAACACCACTCCCCAATTCGTCCAATTTGAATGTAATAGAGATGAGAACATTTTTTTAAATATGCATATACTTGAAAGGCTTAACGAGCACATTCATATGATACATTGATCTCAAGGTTTTTCTAAGTAGTAGCCATGATATAAAGCTTGGAATGTTCAACACCACTCCCCCCACAGCATAATTTGAGAAACTCGTCCAATTTCAATGTAATGGAGGTGAGCACATTTTTTAGAAAATGCATATTCTGGAAATGCATAACGAGCACAATTATTTGATATCTTGTTCTTGAGATTTGTCCCACTAGAAGCCATGATATAAGGCTTGGAATGTTCACCACCACCCACTCGCCCCGCGCCTCAATTTGAGAAACTTGTCCAATTTTGAATGTAATGGAGATGAGAACATTTTTTTAAAACTGCATATACTTGAAAGGCATAACGAGCACATTTATTTGATACATTGATCTCGAGATTTTATTAACTAGAAGCCATGATATGAGGCTTGGAATGTTCACCACCACTACCCCCGCGATATAACTTGAGAAACTCGTCCAATTTCAATGTAATGGAGATGAGCACATTTTTTCAAAACTGCATATTCTTGTAAAGCATAACGATCACATTTAGTTGATACCTTGATCTCAAGATTTTATCAAGTAGTAGCCATGATATAAAGCTTGGAATGTTCAACACCACTCCCCCCACAGCATAATTTGAGAAACTCGTCAAATTTCAATGTAATGGAGATGAGCACATTTTTTAAAAACTGCATATTCTGAAAATGCATAACGAGCTCAATTATTTGATATCTTGTTCTTGAGATTTGTCCCACTAGAAGCCATGATATAAGGCTTGGAATGTTCACCACCACCCACTCCCCTCGCGCTATAACTTGAGAAACTTGTCCAATTTCAATGTAATGGAGATGAGCACATTTCTCAAAAACTGCATATACTTTGGAAGGCATAACGAGCACATTTATTTGTTACATTGTTCTCGAAATTTTATCAACTAGAAGCCATGATATAAGGCTTGGAATGTTCACACCACTCCCCCCACAGCATAATTTGAGAAACTCGTCCAATTTCAATGTAATGGAGATGAGCACATTTTTTAAAAACTGCATATTCTGAAAATGCATAACGAGCACAATTATTTGATACCTTGTTCTTGAGATTTGTTCCACTAGAAGCCATGAAGCCATAAGGCTTGGAATGTTCACCACCACTCCCCCCGCACTGGAACTTGAGAATCTCGTCCAATTTCAATGTAATGGAGATGAGTACATTTTTTAAAAAATGCATATTCTGAATATCTTTTTCTAAAAGTGCATATTCTAAAAACACATTTTTAGCACATTTGTTCTATACCACTCTCAATCATTCCCTTGAGTGGGTGGGGCTGGCGTGAAGCTGGCCCCACCCACTAAATGTGTTTTTTTAGGACAGGGGAATGAGCACATTTTTTTTAAAGTGGGTATTCTGAGAGCACATTTTCAGCACATTTATTTGATATCTTGTTCTTAAGATTTGTTCCACTAGAAGACATGATATAAGGCTTAGAATGTTCAACACCACTCCCCCCGCAGCATAATTTGAGATACTCGTCCAATTTTAATGTAATGGAGATGAGCACATTTTTTAAAAACTGCATATTCTTCAAATGCATAACGAGCATAATTATTTGATACCTTGTTCTTGAGATTTGTTCCACTAGAAGCCATGATATAAGGCTTGGAATGTTCACCACCACTCCCCCCGCACCATAATTTGAGAAACTCGTCCAATTTCAGTATAATGGAGATGAGCACATTTTTTAAAAACTGCATATACTTGAAAGGCATAACGAGCACATTTATTTGATACATTGATCTCGAGATTTAATTAACTAGAAGCCATGATATAAGGCTTGGAATGTTCACCACCACTACCCCCACGATATAACTTGAGAAACTCGTCCAATTTTAATGTAATGAAGATGAACACATTTTTTAAAAACTGCATTTTCTGAGAATGCATAACAAGCACATTCATTTGATACCTTGTTCTTGAGAATTGTTCCACTAGAAGCCATGATATAAGGCTTTGAATGTTCACCACAACTCCCCCCGTGCTGGAACTTGAGAAACTCGTCCAATTTCAATGTAATGGAGATGAGCACATTTCTCAAAAACTGCATATACTTTGGAAGGCATAACGAGCACATTTATTTGTTACATTGTTCTCGAAATTTTATCAACTAGAAGCCATGATATAAGGCTTGGAATGTTCACCACCACTACCGCCACGATATAACTTGAGAAACTCGTCCAATTTCAATGTAATGGAGATGAGCACATTTTTTCAAAACTGCATATTCTTGTAAAGCATAACGATCACATTTAGTTGATACCTTGATCTCAAGATTTTATTAAGTAGTAGCCATGATATAAGGCTTGGAATGTTCAACACCACTCCCCCCACAGCATAATTTGAGAAACTCGTCCAATTTCAATGTAATGGAGGTGAGCACATTTTTTAAAAACTGCATATTCTGAAAATGCATAACGAGCACAATTATTTGATATCTTGATCTTGAGATTTGTCCCACTAGAAGCCATGATATAAGGCTTGGAATGTTCACCACCACCCACTCCCCCCACGCCGCAATTTGAGAAACTCGTCCAATTTGAATGTAATGGAGATGAGAACATTTTTTTAAAAACTGCATATTCTGAAAATGCATAACGAGCACAATTATTTGATACCTTGTTTTTGAGATTTGTTCCACTAGAAGCCATGATATATAAGGCTTGGAATGTTCACCACCACTCACCCGCGCTATAACTTGAGAAACTCATCCAATTTCAATGTAATGGAGATGAGCACATTTTTTGAAAACTGCATTTTCTGAGAATGCATAACAAGCACATTTATTTGATACCTTGTTCTTGAGAATTGTTCCACTAGAAGCCATGATATAAGGCTTGGAATGTTCACCACCACTCCCCCCGCGCTTGAACTTGAGAATCTCGTCAAATTTCAATGTAATGGAGATAAGTACATTTTTTCAAAAATGCATATTCTGAATATTTTTCTCTGAAAGTGCATATTCTAAAAACACATTTTTAGCACATTTTTTCTATACCACTCTCAAATTATTTGCTTCAGTGGGTGGGGCTGGCATGAATATGCCCTACCCACTAAATCTGTTTTTTTAGGACAATGGTATGAGCACATTTTTTTTAAAATGGGTATTCTGAGAGCACATTTTCAGCACATTTTTTTGGTATCATTCTCAAATCATTCCCTTGAGTGGGTGGGGCTGGCGTGAAGCTGGCCCCACCCACTAAATGTGTTTTTTTAGGACAGGGGAATGAGCACATTTTTTTTAAAGTGGGTATTCTGAGATCACATTTTTAGCACATTTCTTTGGTATCATTCTCAAATCATTCCTTGAGTGGGTGGGGCTGGCGTGAAGCTGGCCCCACCCACTAAATGTGCTTTTTTTAGGACAAGGGAATGAGCACATTTTTTTCAAAGATGATATTCTAAGAGCACATTTTCAGCACATTTCTTTGGTATCATTTTGAAAGAATTCGGTTGAGTCGGTGGGGCCAGCCCCACCCACTAAATATGCTTTTTTTAGGACAATGAGATGAGCACATTTTTTTCTATATGCATATCCTAAGAGCACATTTTTTCTGTGCCACTTTCAAAAAAATTGCTTGTGTGGGTGGGGCTGAGCGTGAAGCTGGCCCCACCCACTAAATGTGCTTTTTTTAGGACAATGGTATGAGCACATTTTTTTTAAAGTGTATATTCTAAGAGCACATTTTCAGCTCATTTTTTTGGTCCTATTAACAAAAAATGTGCTCAACTGGGTGGGGCCAGCTTCACGGAGCTAAATCCAATGTCATACAACACCAAAGTTTGTAGATAGAAGGTTGGTCACTCATCTATAGTATTTCAGTTGAAATGCAATTGGAGTGGGGGAACTGCAGCCGTGACGTAGGCTGTAGTACAGAGTAGGCAGAATATCGCATTCTTGAAAATCATACGGTGACCATAGTCAAATTATATAACAAAAGGAGTGGCCGTAGTCAAGTGGATCAGATGCTGGCTTTATGATTCAGAGGCCCGGGTTCAAATCCCGGCCCCGGGCAAGATATTTATCTCGGGCCACTCCCGTGTTTCGGATGGACACGTTACCGTCGGTCCCGGCTGCCTAAAAAGCATTCGTTAGGTCATGTCAGAGGCCCTGAAATTGATCAGTTGCGACCTGAGAACTCTGAAACCAGACCTGAGCCAGCCAGGTCACTCGATATTATTATTATTATTATTATTAGCCGTCAAGCTCCCAGATGGAAGACGCTGAGCAAAATTTGGTTCATTTTTTGTTTTTCTTGTTCTTTTTATCAATCCACCAGTTTTTCATTTTCAGTGAGAACTCCGCTTTCCTTGCTTCACTCCATTTTGTTCCCACTCTTGGCACAGTCATCTCTGGTTTAACTTCCCATTTTTCAACCTTTTCTCTGAAACTGTTCCTGTTGTATATTTCATCATTGTTAATGTTAGCAAGTATTAAGTCCTTCGATATTATTATTATTATTATATAACACAAACATTTTCTGACATGCAAGATTTCTGTTTCTGCTTGACAATAATTATCAAAACATTTGAATAATACGTATACGTATACGTATACATTTGAAAATAAGTATTTTGCCATATAAAAGCAAAAACCCCACCTCCGGACCTTCCCTTTCAAACCCTCAAGGTTTATTCATCTTCTAGGTAGTATAAAAATAATCAATAACAAATATAATCATCAACTGATGACTCAAAACAATCTTGCAAAAATAGCCTAAGCACTACACTATCCCCACTAAAATTGGGAGGCATGCTGAATTAAGCCACTATCTCTACCATATGCGACAACGTTGAGGCAATCCAGAAGCAATTTGAATTGGTGTGTTTATTCATATTTTGTAGTTTGGCTATACATCAGCTTGTGAATTTCGGGGATGAGATTTTTTGATTCTCGTAGAACTCATTTGCTCGATACTAGCAGCATGTGTTCAGTGCATTTATATGAATGAAATTCATCGGATTTATTGGGATCGGTTTATCGGTTTATTGCAATGCATTGGTTTATCAAGATTTTTTATGGGTTAATCTGAAATTATAATAGTATAACGTTGTCTACTAACGCTTTTCCAGCTTATTAACTTTTTCGTGTCACATTTTTAGATTCTTGAAAAACTTTCAACTTCACTTTATTCATACAAGTTGAATGAACTTTAAATATTTAACAACATCATTAGAATCGGTGATTCATTCGCTATAAGAATGGAGAATTTTTAAGATCCAGGTCAATCTTGAGGGGGTAAACAACGATGTATTGAAGATACAGTGAATAAACTGTATGCTCAGTGTGGTTACTATATCACATTTTTACTACACGTGACGTCACGCTGGCGTTCCCCCCACCACTTCGAATCTTACACCTGTGAGTGATCAACCTTCTGTCTACTAACGTTGATACAACACAATGTACCTAGAATACAAATATTCTAGGTACCTTGATACAACCTATAAATGATGAACATAATAACAAATATAATCATCAACTGTTGACTCAAAACAATCTTGCAAAAATAGCCTAAGCAATACACTATCCCCACTAAAATCGGGAGGCATGCTGAATTAAGCCACTATCTCTACCATATGCGACAACGTCGAGGCAATCCAGAAGCAATTTGAATTGGTGTGTTTATTCAAGTGTATGTGTCAAGTGGAGAAGCTGACCTGGGGATGAGGTTGAATGAATGAAACCCGCCAGCTGTGTCAGCCGTAAGTAGTGTATACTTATTTTTAGAATTTGGATGAAAAAGCCTTGGGCTCAATTTACAAAGAAGACGCGTATTGCACGTGCGTGCGCGGACTTTTTTCATTCATACATAGAAATATGATCCAATGCGAACAGAAGAGACGGTCGCATGGAACCATATATATCTTTATAAAGGAGTGACGGGAAAGTGACGAAAGTCTGTGCCACGTTGGTGTCATGCCACTTCAGTGTGTATTGGGCCTAGGAGGATTGACTTACTTCTTATTAAAACTCGCTTGTATTTTGGTTGAAAAAAGTTGGCTTCTAGTCTCAAGACTAGATAGCAATTTATTAGCGTTGAAAAAATATTTAGAAATAGTTTTTCAATTGTAAGAAACATATAATAACTCACCAGGATGAGCTTATTATTCAAAGCCATCACAATTTAGAAAACTTGGATCAAGTTAAATAACAAAGGTTTGTGAAAACGACTTTCAAGATACCTTGAAACTGAACCACATTAGAAACTGTGGACCAGAATCTGATCAGTTGTATTTATTTGCAAGTATAATTGGCAATCAAATTCTATGATTTGGTTGAATAATAATTTAGTTGTAGGATTAATTTTTGATGCAGCTACCGAAAAATACAATCTGTAATATAATTATTACAGTCACAGGCATCGATTGTGTACAATAGTAAATTTCAGAAATAATAGGCAACTCTATCAAACTTCAATTGAAATTCAATGTTGTATTCAACGAATGTAATGTAAAAAGAAAATGATGCACACATAAATCACTGATGCAGAAAGTAAAAAGATTGACAAATAACTTAATTCAAGTTATAATTGATTTCTGTCAGTGTTGATGCGTTTAATTCAATTCAATTTTATTGAGCCAAAATACTTTACAACTTTCCATGTCAACAAGTATTAAAGATGAGTGTAATAGGAATGAGAGTTAACACGACATAAGTATTTAATACCTTAAGAAAGGTTTTTAATAACTTGAACTATACAGGTTTCGAATTGGAATGAGTTTGTTTGGAGACTTAGTAACAGTAATAACAAATTCAAAACATATGTTGTTATACTACATTCTTCCCCCCAAAGAGTTAATGAATGTAGTCATTTAAATAATTAGGAGGTCTTCTATTTCTAAAACTTCTTCTTGGATATGTATTTTGATTGTCTTGTCCAGTAGTCTGTTGTCTAGGTTGTAAGCTCTCGGCAGTAGTACTAGTTTCGTTTTCTTGGTTTTGGGTTGCTTGAGGATTATGGAAGTATTCAAGTTCAGGTTCGGAAGTTGGTAATTGAGAATTTTCATCATTTTCAGAATCGGTTTGTTCTTCGTGATCTCTGTTTTCGTACTCTCCAACTGGAGCAAGATGACGTGTTGATACTGTGGTTTCTCTTCCATCAGGTAGCTTTACATGTGCATACTCAGCATTTCCATGTAGAAGTTGGACCTCTTCAACAAGTGGCTCATATTTAGATGTTCGATTGAATTTTTTTAAATAGACAGGGCCGGAATTGAGAAGCCAAGAAGGAGCTGAAACACCATTGTTTCCAGATCTACGTGGGTGTAAGAACATACGCTCATGAGGAGTTTGATTTGTGGCTGTGCAAAGTAATGTTCTTGTTGAGCTAAGAGCATCTTCTAAAACTGACTCCCATTGATTTATTTCTAAATTAAGTGATTTTAATGCTAGCTCAATCGTTTTCCATAGAATACCATTATATCTTTCAACCTGTCCATTACCTGCTGGGTTGTAAGCAGTGGTTCTGCTAGTTGCAATTCCATGCGAGTTTAGGTAATTTTTCAAGTCTTGACTCATAAATGATGTTCCTCTGTCTGAATGTATGTAACTAGGAACCCCAAACGTAGAAAACAGGGTTTTCAGTTTTGATTTAACTGTAGATGATGACATGTCTGGACATGGGAAAGCAAAAGGGAACCGTGAAAACTCATCTACTATTACCAATAAATAACGATTTCGACTTGATGAAGGCAGAGGGCCTTTGAAATCGATATTTAGCCGTTCAAATGCAGAAGTGGCTTTAATCAGAGTCCCTTTGTGTTTGAAGAATTTGGGCTTGACAGCAGCACACACTTTGCAGGAGTTTGTTATACGTCTGATTTCATCAATTGAGTAGGGTAAGTTTTTACTCCGAACCCAGTGGTACAACCGTGTTATGCCTGGGTGGCATAGAGACTCATGTAAATCAACTAATAGATTTTCCTGATTTTGGATTGAAGAACATACTCTAGACAGAGCATCAGCAGCCATATTATCTTTGCCAGGTCTATATACAATATCGTAATGAAAACAAGACAGTTCCAGTTTCCACCTCATTATCTTTTCATTTTTCACTTTACCATGACGGTTGTTATCAAACATAAAAGCTACCGACCTCTGATCAGTAATTAGCTTGAAATGTTTGCCAACCAAGTAGTGACGCCATTTTCGCAGTGCTTCTACAATGGCTTGTGCTTCTTTCTCAACACTTGAATGTCTTTGTTCTGCTGGTGAAAGTATCCTTGAGAAGAATGCAACTGGACGGTTTGATTGAGTCAAAGTAGCAGCAATGGTGCTCTCAGATGCATCAGTTTCCACAATGAATTGTGCTTCAGGGTCAATGCAGCTTACTACAGATCCAATTATTTCACTTTTTATAGTTTCAAACGATTGTAACCCTGCTTTAGACAAGGGAAATGCAGTACGGGCAAGAGGAATCACCTTAGTGGCATAATCTGGTATTAGTGATGCATAATGTGAAAACATACCAAGGGTCCTCCTCAGCGATGCAGTGTCTCTAGGCGGAGGTAAATTTTTCAGTGGTTCCAATCGGCTGGGGTCAGGCTTGATAGTTTTGTTAGATATATGATAGCCCAGCAAGTTGATCGATTTCAGTGAAAATGAAGACTTCTCATTATTGATAGTTAGGTTGTATTTGTTTGCAGCGTTGATAAACTTTTTCAAGTTTATATCGTGTTGCTCCTGTGTTTTGCCACAGATTGTAACATCATCAAGGTAAGCATAAGTGTCTTGTAGCTGTTCAGACCGTATAACTTGGTCAATTACACGTTGGAACACTGCCACTCCATTAGTGACCCCAAACGGAATGCGTTTAAACTGGTAGAGTTGACCACATGCCTCAAATGCTGTGTAGTGCTTTTCTTCTTTCCTTATCGTAATTTGGTGGTATGCACTTTTCAAGTCGATAGTACTGAAAAACTCATAATTTGCAACTTTGTTTACAATATCATCGATTCTTGGTAGTGGGTAAGCATCCAGTAATGTAAAACGATTTATAGTTTTGGAGTAATCAATGACCATTCTTTTTCTATGATTTTCATTTGTAACCACTAACGCTTGAGCTCTCCATGGAGAAATGCTGGGCTCTATAACATCGTCTTTAAGCATTTTACTTACTTCATTTTCAATAAACTTCAAATCATCCGTACTGTGTCGATGATATTTGATTGCAATTGGTTTACATTCCGGTTTTAAATTAGAAAACAATGACACCGGTTCTACAGTTGAGGCTGCCACGCTGCATACGGTTAACTGCGGCTTTTTTCCACCAAAAACTACTTTAATACTTTCATGGTTTTTCAAAATATCATGTCCAACAATTATATCCGCACAAAGCTCTGGTAAGACCGAAAGATTTGCTTGTTTGTAACAGTGATCAAGAATGACAAGATCTACTAAGCATTGTCCTGTTATATTGGATGTGATTGATGTAGTCGCCATTGATACAGTACCCCTACCTGGTCTTATAGGAAGACCTAGGTTAAGAGCAGTAGAATTGTTTATAAAACTCAGAGAACTCCCTGTATCTATCAAAGCAGAGACAGATTTTCCATTAACCAGGGCTTGTACTGTACTCTTTGTCAATCCTCCGGGCGAAGCTGCTAGGTCAATAGAGTTCATAATATCTTTCGATTTTTTTGATTGTTTGGTTTGTAATTTACTCGACCTGCAGACCTTAGCAAAGTGCCCCTGTTTTCCACAATTATGACAAATTGTATTTTTAGCTGGGCAGCTGACCCGAGGATGTCTCAGATTACCACAAAAATAGCATTTTTCATTAGCAGCAGCTAATAAACAGTTTTCTGAATCAGTATTCTGATTGCTTGCTTGAGTATTTTGGGAAGAAGTTGCATTTAATTGGGATGAAGATTGGAAAGCTAATGATTGTGCATATGCAAGTTCCAGGGATCTGGCTTGACTATATGCCTCTTCTAGTGTTAATGCAACATTCTCTAGTAAACGCTGGCGAATTGTAGGAGACTTCATTCCAGCAATAAATGTGTCACGAATATAATCATCCCTATTTCTTTCAGCTGTCACAGCTTTAAACTCACAGTCCTTACTTAATAGTTTTAAGGCATGAAGATATTGATCAATAGTCTCATCAGGCTGTTGTTGACGTGCAGATAGTTTATGTCTTGAAAATATTTCATTTACAGGTTTTACATAGATTCTCCTTAAAGTAGATATAGCATCATTATACGTACCACTTTCGCTTATGTACTCATAAATATCTGGAGTGATGAAGTTGATAAGTGTTTTGAGCTTTTCAGAGTCTGATGATTGTGGTGCGATACTGGTAATGAAGTTCTGAAAAGTTTTGTGCCAATGTGTCCATTCCTTGCTTGCAGTTGATAAGTTTGGATCCACACTAAACTTGTCTGGCTTCAGTATCGTATTCATTTTACAATATCAAGTTATTAAAATTGTAATAGGAATGAGAGTAAACACGACATAAGTATTTAATACCTTAAGAAAGGTTTTTAATAACTTGAACTATACAGGTTTCGAATTGGAATGAGTTTGTTTGGAGACTTAGTAACAGTAATAACAAATTCAAAACATATGTTGTTATACTACAATGAGTAAATTATATTGTTCCATCATTTAAAAACTCTTCAAGACTATAGGTATTTTTAACTAGAAATACATATACACATCCCTCTAGAAAATTATACTTGACTTTGACAGATTTTCAGGCAGCTTGCTGAAAAGTTTCAAGCAATAATCACATTTTCCGACTCTCATTGGAAAATTTCAACCGATCATGTTCAATGAATGTATTTCCGCTACCACGTATAAAATAGATATGAAAGCTAAATCCTAATTTTTTTTCAAGTGCTAATTCTATCTGCAGTCGGAAGTAGAATGTAATAGATATAAGTAGATGGTAAAGTGAGCAGTTCAAGAA